>NC_058099.1:46732391-47034565 GCF_020171115.1 Neogale vison
TTTTTCACCACACCCAGTGCTCCATGCAAGCCGTGCCCTCTATAATACCCACCACCTGGTACCCCAACCTCCCACCCCTCCGCCACTTCAAACCCCTCAGATTGTTTTTCAGAGTCCATAGTCTCTCATGGTTCACCACCCCTTCCAATTTATCCAAAAGCACATACCCTCCCCAATGTCCATAACCCTACCCCCCTTCTCCCAACCCCCCTCCCCCCAACAACCCACAGTTTGTTTCGTGAGATTAAGAGTCACTTATGGTTTGTCTCCCTCCCTATCCCATCTTGTTTCATGGATTCTTCTCCTACCCACTTAAGCCCCCATGTTGCATCACCACTCCCTCATATCAGGGAGATCATATGATAGTTGTCTTTCTCCACTTATTTCGCTAAGCATGATACGCTCTAGTTCCATCCATGTTGTCACTACATTTAAATAGATGGACCCAAAGTTGGGAATTATTCACTCTGGGAAGCTATCTCTAATGAAGTTTTTCCATCAGAGACAAAGAATAACTGTAACTAAACTACTCTTTGATCTTCATGATTTTTTTTTTTTGGCAGCCATTTAGCTCTCACTGATATATTTCATTCATATCTATTGTATGTTGTCATCAAAAGAGCTTCCAGATCAGAAAAATCAATTAATTTATATTTACTATTTCGTTCCCCTTTTCTAGAACCACAGTACTTCGAAAATTAGAGGAAATAGCACATTCATCTCTGGGCCTCCTTCTACAGTTGATTGTCATTTACCTGTTGATGACCTGTTTCTTCTGCTTTGGGCCAACAACTCTGGTTCTCCTCTGCTTTTTGCTCTAACATGTTAATTATGGGCTGCCTCTTAATTGTGACATCTAGAGTAAATTATGATACAATTCAGTTGTTGGATGAGGATATTGAGTCTCGGGAGATATAAGAAATCTACCTGAAGACAGATGATAGAGCTCGGTTTACAATTCCTAGTTCAGAGTCAAGTTGTGATATTGGCAAATTTTTAGAACTGAATTGTTTCCTTTGGAAAAGCATCTATCTTTAGCAATCTTCGGTCATATTTTATTTTGTATTAATATGGCAAACTATCTTAAAATTACTGGTCATTTTCAACAAATGTCTTTTTGTTCTCGGTACTATTAATAACAGGCTTGTGCAGTTATAAACAGAATTAATTAAGAAAATAGTCCTGATTCTATCTTTGTGCATATTACTTTATAGAGTGTATCACATAATTATAGATACATATAAAAGAGATGAAGAAAAATCCTCTGGGATAAACAAAGAAAATACTGTTCTAGATATGAACAAAATTGTCAAAATGTAGTTGTGTTCTTTCATTTCTAGTACATTCTTTATATCTCATGACCCTAATGAGGAAGGGCACAGGGAATAGAAATTTAAATACACACACACACACACACACACACACACATACACACTTCCCAGGGGTACCTGGGAGGCTCAGCTAAGCAGCTGATTCTTGATTTCAGCTCAGGCCATGATTTCAGGGTTGTGAGATTAAAACCTCCCATAAGGCTCCTCATTGGGCATGAAGCTTGCTTAAGATCTCCTTCTCCCCTTCTTCTGACCTTCCCCCGCTTCTCTCTTCCTCTCTTAAAAAAAAAAAAATTATCAGAGAGGTTAAATAATTTTTTTTTAAGATTTTTAAGTGAGAAAGTGAAAGAATAAGGTAAGAACTTGAACCTGGGATCTTGTGAAATCAAACCAATATCTGTACCATGGATTTTTCTTTGCTTTGGGGTCCTATATACCAATCAATATTTGGGAACATGGAGAAAGCATTTACAGCTGTGTAAGAGTTTATACTAATCTCAACCATCCAGCCTCAAGGCAATATCTTAGTCAAAGGAACACATTTTAGAAATTTTTTTTTAAATTCCAAACAACTTAAAATCTTTACCTCCATTTTACTAGTATAATAAAGAGACTTGAAGGCCATAACAATGCTTCTCTGGAATTTCTTTTTCATCTCTGATGAGCTTTTTTTTTAATATTACTACTTCTCCTGTGCATCAAAACTTCCAATGTCTATGTAAAACAAAGCTCCAGTCCTAAGCCACACACCATTCTTTCTTCTTCGTCTTTCCTTCTTGTTCTGAATTTCCAAGTTCCAATGATCTTTGCATAAATTATTTAGTCCAAATAACAATATGGCAAAATAAATATTAGCCTCAGAGATGCTGACTTGACCAAGCCCTCACATCTAGAAAATGGTTAAGCAGATGTATCTAATTGTAAAACTATATCCTTTCCATTATACCACACTACCAGTTGTAGAGATAAAGAAATCCTAGAAACTACTATAGAAAATCTGAATTTTTGATTTTTAGATGATTTCCCTTTTGAACAGTTCATCTCATACATGTATGGAATAATGTCTTTTAGTCTAAACTGAAGGAAAGAGTATCAAAGTAATCAAAAGATGCCAGTTGGCATCATGAACATCTGAACATCACTGGAGTTCACACTGATGCTTTCTATGTACTGAGCTTGATAGCATCCATAGAATAGACCAAAACTTCTACATTCTGCATGTAAGAGTGACTACGGGGTTTCTGAGGCTTAATGGGAAGGCCCCTAATTAGACAGCATGCTGAGGCCCCTTCTGCATCTTGCTTCTGTACGAATGGCTAAAAACTAGCATTAAAAACAAAACAACAAAAACAAAACAAAAAAAAGAGTAGCATTTATTTTTCCATCATTTCCTAATCTTCAGAAACCATGACTTATTTTCTAGAGGAGTCTTTTGATAGAAAGACAATTATTTCCCAATTTAGATATTTGGTGACTGAGCCCCAGTTGTGCTTGTCATCATGGTTGCCTTGGTCTAAGTTAAACATAATGGTTTAGGGATTTCAATGATTCTTAGAGCTCTAAAGATTGCATATAATGCAGCCCAAGTGGTGCTGCATTATTGGCAATCATCCTGAAACTATTAACAGTTATCGGACCCACGATCTCCCTGGAATTAACAGCCAAACTCTTCTTTTCTCAATTTGCAGGACACTGTCATTACCATTAAAAGGCAGTTAAGATGATAATGTGCTCCTGGAACCCAGACAGTGGGCAGCAAAGGGTTATAAGTGAAAATGCTGAGACAGCAGCCCTGACTCAGCCTATAGACAGAATGTTCTTTCTCTTGGGCTGCAGTTGGAAGAAAATTTTAAAGTGACAGGAAGTGAGCACTCAAGATAAATGTTTCTGTTTGTTGATTTCTTTGGGAGGACTCCCTTCCTAGTGGCACTGCAGAAGGTCGGTTCTTTCTCACTGAAATGACAGGACTTCCTGTGGGCCTCCTTATTCTAAAATTTATAACAATAACCAAGAATTTCAAAACAAAGTGAAAGATCCCCCCGGGGCTCCAAGCACCCCGGAATGGACCCCTTCTCAGGAGGAGACCCCCGGACCCAAAAACCGAGCCGAGTCCACTGGTCAGATGCAAACAGCACGAGGTTTATTGAGTAGACACAGGTACCTGCGGGCGGTCAAGTCTTAGGAGGACTCGCGCACCAGCCCTTAGTTCAGGGCCTTTTTATGGGGTTTGGGGAAGCGAAAGCATATGTACAGAAGCGGAAGCATGGTTACAAAGTTTTCATTGGCTGGTTTGAATGTAAAGGCATACTTGGCGCGCGGGAATACCCCTGATTGGTTCGCTCAGCATCCTTCATTTACATAGTGGGAAGTTACTTTCATTGGTCGTTAACAAAAGGGAAACAGACAGTATTGGCTAGATTTCAATCCTTCATTAGCATGTAGACTGACCATCGGCATTGGCCAGACTACAATCCCTTATTAGCATGTAGACTGACCATCGGCATTGGTCAGACTACAATCCCTTATTTGCATGTAGACTGACCTTTCAACATTCCTTGTAGTATCTTATCACTTTTTACAACATGGGAGGAATGTTTAAGGGAGTGGGAGAAGGGGGTGTTGGCTAAGCAAAGAGAAGGGGGAAGGAGGGGGAAAGGGAGGGAGAAAACCCTTTTCATTCCCCCATTTTCTTTTTGGCCCGAGTAAAATCTTTTACTTTACTAGGGGCTAATCTCCCGCTGCCCTATTGCATAATATTGTTGGGTTAATACCATGGTTTGGACAAGCGACAATCTATCCTTTACGAATTGGGTTATTCTGTTAATGATGCATGGCCCGAAGGAGGTTATTAGGGAAGTAAACCAGGGTGAATGATTTCAAACTCCTTTATACCAAGACTGTTGGGATTCAAAGTCTCTTTTACGCTTATTTAGCCTTTTCTTCAATTTGTCTGGAGTTTCTGTTACTACTCCAGTCTGGTCGGCAAAAAAACAGCATTCTTCTCTGAGAGCAGCACAAAGGCCACCCTCTTTTAGGAACAGTAGGTCTAAGTCTCTTCTGTTTTGTAAGGTAACTTCTTTGTTGCAAATCTCAAGGACATTTGCAAACAAAGGGAGACTTCTGCCTTACAAGACTGTGATCTCTGCAATATAAACATTTGTTCTTCTTTCAGGGCAGTTAGGGGTGCCTGTGAAATGTCATACATATTACCAAGGGGAGTGGGTGGAGAGGGGGTGCAAGGCGCCAGCCCCTGCTCCCTCCTCAGCCAGCCTCCTGAACAATTTTGACCCTTAAATCTTTAAGGTGGTTGAAGGTGGAAGGTCTTATCTTCTGTAACTTCTTCCTGCTGAATAGGGGCGTAGAGCTGTCCCTACCTACTCAGGTCAACATTGATCAGTGGAGGAATGTATAGGGGAGTTACGAAAGGCGGAGGCAGCTGAATCCAGTGCTGACAGTGAAGAAGTATCTTTGCGCGTGGTAAGGATCATCTGTTGTGGTGAAATCATTGCCGCGATGGAGTCTCGGCACCAAGTAGAGACAGGTAACTAGGTTTAAAGTTTGACAAATTTTAAGTATTATTTTTGGCATATCTGTTAGTGTAGCCCAGTATTTAATAAGTCGGCCTCTGCCATACATTGGTGGCCTTTGGCTTCTAAGACAAATCTGGACCTGATGTGAAGTCATTACAGTCAGGGACTGTCCCATAGTGAGCTTTGAGGCTCTTTTATGAGGAGGGCTATTCTAGGTTTCGCTAAAGCATCTGTTTGCAATTGCACCTCAACAGAGGTAGCCTCTAGGATAAATATGACTAAGGGATGAAACCAATAAGAAGACCTTTGAGTGGTCCAGCCTTAACAATATCCTGATTACAGAGGATCACTGGCAAGCGAGAAAACTTGTCAAGAGATAAGGGGAGTTCCCCATGCATCATCCAATCCACTCATAAAGAAAGTGGGGTCATCCATTATCTCCATAAGTCCATAGTTAATCCTATGGAGTGCGATAGGCTGGCTTTTAGGCAATTTCATTATCCCAGCCACACACAAGGTGTTAGTTATAAAATTGTAGGGGAATCAATCCCATTTTCCAGTTGTTTAATCATGTGCCGTGGGGTCTGCTAATATCCCCTCAAAATAAGATCGACTAAAGGAGCTATTGTACAACTTCTCTGAAGTTTACCTCAAATTATTTAGCTTAGGTAAACAAACATTTAAAGACAATCAAATCTAGAATTTAACATCCATAAAGGTGTGTTACTAAAACATAATTTTTCTCTCTAAAATAACCCTCATTTACAGAGATAGCCAAATCAGGCCTAATTCACTTGTGAAACAAGTCCAGTTTTAACAGACTTGGCCTAATTATTTACATAAGCTCAGCAAGAACAGTGAGTGTGATCAATAGATCTTCTAGAATCTGCTTTGCTGGGACTTTTTATAAGGAATCTCTAGGTTGAACTTTTAGTAGCCTCTCCAGGCCAGAAGCCAAGCCCTGTACTTGCCATCAGGCATGCCTGCAATACCTGTCGATTTGGGCGAATTCCTCTTCTGAGACTGCACCTACCAAGGAGTGACATTCTTTACTCACCTGGTGAGGCTGCTGGGAACTCTGTAAGCAAGGTATCAGGCCAACAGTCCCAAGGGGCTTTATGGCTCCAGGTTTCATAAAGTCAACCTTAGTTCCTTTAAACTGTCTGGTCATATCTGAGTCTTTTCAAATATGACATCCCAGTCAAAGCCTTGGTAAAATAACCAGTTTCCAATAGTGTCCTGTTACAAGGAGAACAGATTCTTATTGAACTTATGCAAATGACTGATTGCCATGGAAGAAAGAATACTTAACTGAGACCTTTTGGTTTCAGAGGGTTCAGATAGAGAGAAAAGGTTGAATGCTTTGAGCACTTTTACAAATGAGCACTTTTACATCTCTATAAGTTACAGATAACTAGGAGGAAGTATCCCTAGTCTGGAAGAGCAAACATTAGAGAGAACCAGCAATGTCTAAAGTAAGACAAAACATTAAGAGACACAACACTATAATCTTTTAGTTCATTTAGTTCCATGTTACTAATTCTGGTGAATGCACTTTTAGTTAGTTTTGGAAATTCTTACCCATTTCAGTTTTAGGATTTTCAGGTATATCGAATATCTGTATTTGTCCTGAAAGTCCTTTATATGAATCTCCTTGAAGATAAAACTCATTTTACGAGAGAATTAAAACAATTATAAATGACAAAAACTCGGAATGGATATGGTTAGAGCTGAAGAGACACGGGAGTTTACAATTTAGCTGCAAGGAAATCAGGTTACTTCTGTGAGACATAACATTTCCCTAATTACAATATCAAGCGGTGATCTCTCCAAACGTTAAAACTTTAGGAAGTGCGTAGAATCTCTAGAATAGTTATAGTATTTTCCCAAATGTAACCCAAGGTTTATCATTGGTTCAGTAGTACTTCATGAGCAACTTCGCATACCAAGGAAAAGCCTGAGTTAAAGAGATTTACAACTTAAATCTTGTCAACATTTGCTAAAATCTTATAAAGTTTTGAAGCACATGCCTAAATATAATTAGGGATGTTAAACACCTGATAAAACAAAACATAGGAACTGAGTTTTCTGGGCAGGCAAAGAGGAAACCATTTACATTCTTGTAACAGCAGATCAATTAATCTAAGAAAACACTGTCCTTTTGAACAGAGACAATTTCAGTCATGTACCAATGTAACTTTAAAACCCATCCATTTCAATCTTAGTCCATTCTTGACCATAGCTAAAATTCCTTTTCTGAAGATTTCCCTTCACAAACCTTCTACAACTTTCCTTTGCATTCAGGTTTTGTCCCAAGCCATTTCCTTCCAAACAACCATCTCATTTAGGACAAAATTTATCTTCCCTTACCTTCAACAAAATGTATTCCCATTCCTTAAATCTTTCTTACATATCTCCTACTTTCCTACATACAGAGTTTCCCTTTATTTCCATCAGTCTTAGTTACACTAAGCAGAACTTTGTATTCTTAGAAACACCTTTAGTTATTAGCCATTTGTGAACTGTTACAACAGAATTCTTCAGGTGGCAAATTTATGAATCAGTTAAGTGGAAAACAAGTTTACCAGCAGATTTAAATACTCTTAGTTTCTTTGCAGTTAAGAAGTCAAAAGCACAAACCTGCATCCAGTAATTAACGACTTAGCCTTTTATCCTGTTTGGTTAAGATATAGATGTCCACAATTCAATTCCGTTTGTCATCCAAGCAAAACTTTAAAACTTTCAGGTTACCAAAGACTTTGAAAGCTACTTCAGCAATTACCCATTAGAACTTTGGGACAGACAATTAACCATCAGTTTAGTCATTTCTTTGCTAACAAATTTTAATAAATAACACAAGCTTATTCTGACACCATTTACTACTGTTAACTTAAAAGACAGGTCTTATCTTAATTAAACCAACAAACTTAACTTAGTTCCAATAGTGATTTACGTTTCACCTGGGCCCACTCCACTTTGAATGTTTACCTGAGACATGCATGGGAAGATCTGGAGTGGGGGTTTTAGGTCCAGGGGGTGCTCTTTTTGCTCCTTGACAGTGGAGAGAGGAGCCATGGTGCATGATCTAGAGGCTAGTCATGCAGGCTGCACGCACGTTGGTGCAGAAACACGATAAGGGGGAAACAGAGGAAAACAAAGTGCTGCTAGGAGGCAGAGAAAGGATTCCCGGTTTTGGAGCTCATAAGCCCCAACAGAGGAGCAGATGCCATGCTTTCCCACCAGCAAGGGGGGAGGGGTTAAGCAGTCCAAGTCGGGCCAGAGAACACAGGGAAACTTCCCCGAAACAAAGAGAGTTTCGGCAGCTGCTCGGGAATATTCCTTATGGTCTCTGTCTCGAGTTAGACCAACCCCAGTTGGTTCCAGTTATAGCCATTAACATGGGAAGTGAGTGAGGGAGAAACCCCCACATCTATTAGGAGAAACTCAGAATCTCTCCAGTGACCTAAAGTGAGACTTAAGGGGGTGGTAAGTGTTTGCCCCATTTTAGAGTCAAAGAAAACACCAAGGACAATAAGTAAGACACACAAAACAGTTAACAAGAAGGACGCTGCGCGATTTCGGTACAAAACCGAAAGCAAAAACTCAAGCGGAGATCCCGGGGGTCCGGATTCCCCCTCTCCAACCAAGGCCACGTATCTCTCTGATACAGGCTGAGCTCCAAATGCCCCGCTGCCCCGGGGCCCAAATGTCCCGAAGGACCCAAATGTCCCGCCCGGCGGGACTACAAACGCCTCTGGAACGTCTTCCAGGGCTGCGAGGGAGAAGTCCGAGCCCGTCAGCTCCTTCTGGCCCTCGCCAAATACAAATGGATCCGATCGAACCCCAAACCAAACGCATGCGCAAATTCACAAGTAACAGGTTCAGACGCAGCCACAGACACAACGAACAGACACAACGAATAAAGTGCTGGCCAGCTTACCTCCTGACAGTGGGTCGGTGGTCCTTGGGTGGGGGGTCTCGTATCCCGGACGAGCCCCCAAATGAAAGATCCCCCCGGGGCTCCAAGCACCCCGGAATGGACCCCTTCTCAGGAGGAGACCCCCGGACCCAAAAACCGAGCCGAGTCCACTGGTCAGATGCAAACAGCACGAGGTTTATTGAGTAGACACAGGTACCTGCGGGCGGTCAAGTCTTAGGAGGACTCGCGCACCAGCCCTTAGTTCAGGGCCTTTTTATGGGGTTTGGGGAAGCGAAAGCATATGTACAGAAGCGGAAGCATGGTTACAAAGTTTTCATTGGCTGGTTTGAATGTAAAGGCATACTTGGCGCGCGGGAATACCCCTGATTGGTTCGCTCAGCATCCTTCATTTACATAGTGGGAAGTTACTTTCATTGGTCGTTAACAAAAGGGAAACAGACAGTATTGGCTAGATTTCAATCCTTCATTAGCATGTAGACTGACCATCGGCATTGGCCAGACTACAATCCCTTATTAGCATGTAGACTGACCATCGGCATTGGTCAGACTACAATCCCTTATTTGCATGTAGACTGACCTTTCAACATTCCTTGTAGTATCTTATCACTTTTTACAACATGGGAGGAATGTTTAAGGGAGTGGGAGAAGGGGGTGTTGGCTAAGCAAAGAGAAGGGGGAAGGAGGGGGAAAGGGAGGGAGAAAACCCTTTTCAAAAGGATTGCAGTTACAGCACACAAAGAGAGGAAGAGAAGCAGAAGCCTGAAGGGAGAAAAAGCTCTAAGAACTACCCTCAGGTAAGATGAGACCATGGATTTATCAGGTACAGAGTAGAGAAAGTAACAGAGAAATGTAACTCAAATCAATAAACACCTGATGAGTCCTACTGTGCTACAGGCATCATGCTATATAGTGGTGATAATACAGAGATAATACACAGCCTTCATGACCCATTCCCTCTTGGAGCTTACACTTATCTGAGAAGATGAACACGTGGTAACTATTCTAAACACATATGATAAATATTTTCTAAGACAAGTGAAGTACAGGGTGCCATGGGAGCATACAGCAAGGAATTCTAAATACAAGTACATAAAACACTACCATGGTAATATGATGGTTACCATTTACTTAGCATCTGATTTATGTCATGCTAAGTGTTATATGAAAGATCTTATTTGAATCTACATGACTGCTTGATCAGGTGAATATTAACATCTCCTATTTATAGGGATGTAAACTGTAATGTGGGTAAACTACCCAAGAACAGCTGGCAAATATCAAAACCAGGAGTTGAATTTGTATCAGACTAAGTATATACTTCTTTCTGTTGACCAGCATACTACATTTCAATCCCCAGAACAAAATGGAGAATAACATTTAAGATTCAATTGCCATCTCCATTAACAGAACCAAAAATTACATAAGGGACTGGAGGGAAGACTAGAGAATAGAGAAATGCAATGATATTTGGGCCTCTAAGAACACGAGCTCTCTATTACTAATTTGCCACTTGGGTAGGATTGGTTCAAATTTAGTTGGCTTTATATAGGTTACAAAGAGATCAAGTTAAATAAACACAACTGATTTATTTGGCATACCCACAGATCTGCAGTATATTAATTTCTCAAAGCTTTTTGAATGATTTCTACTTGTTTAAGTAACATCTGCTCCAAAACACATTTGAAACACTTTAAACAAGGATGATAATAACAGCAGAATCATTTAGCACCAGAAAAACAAAACAAGCGTCGGAAAACAGTAACGGTAGGCAAACATCAAAAATTCTGATTCAGGAGACCTAAAAAAAAAAAAAAAAAAAAAAAAGGAGAGAATAAGGTTTCTTTCTGAACTAAACTTTGTAGAGTATGTGCTGCCAAAGCTAGCACTTTCTAAGCTTTGTGGAAACAAAGGCAAAGAAAGATACAAGATATGATACATAATGCTGTCCACCAGAAAAGCAATCGATTTAATGATAAGAAAATTTTTTTTTCAATCTAAGCATTAAGAGGAATTTGCCACTGGCATCTTCATACAAGACAAATTGAGCCACATAAAGAATGCACTAATAATTTCCTTCATAACAATTTTAACAGGTTATTTTCATATCATCTCTGTCTTTTTAAAGATATTTGTGCAACGACTTTTGAGGTGTCTGCATAACAGGTAAACCACAGGGTCCAGCTGCCAGTAACTCCATCTGTACTGACTCATGCCAGAAACATGATATTCAAGTTATGATAAATGTGCACTGGTGAGCCGACTTGGAGGGGAGAGGAAGTACATGGTGGCAGAGTTTAGAACCAACATTCACCTATTCCTTTTGCTGTTGTTCCCAGGGCTCCTTCCTTCCTGAGTTCTGGTTCTCTAACTTTTCCTTGAATTCCTTGAGATAGTCCAAGAACCTCCTAAAAAATGCCACTTTTGTAAAGTTAGCTTGTGTTATTTTTTTTAATTTGTAACCCAAGTCCTTAATTAGTACAATTCCAGATTTAAGAATCATAGGTCTACTTAGAGGATAACTGAATCAGTATTGCTCCCCTTCACCAGCTGGTTTTTGCTTACTAGTTAGCTTACACTCTGGGACAGTCATGACCAGCCCTACTTACCCAAAAGAAGAAAAAGCAAGTGATTCAGAAATAATATCTAAATAGGAATTGGCATAGCAGGTGGTCTCTAATCAAGGTTTTAATGCACTATTTCTGCTTTCTCTTTGCAATTTCTAACCAACGTCAAAAGCACTAACATTAATTAGGAAGTAATACACAACCACAAGGAAAGCACATATTCCATAATTTAGGTACTTTGCATAAACTTTGTCTTTAAGAGCCAATCATTGGGTTGGTGTGTGCTGGGGTTCGACAGCACAGATACAGGAGTCAAATAGACACATTCAAATACAAAATGATTGGTGGGGATGTCATATAGTCCAGCTTGAGCCCAAGGACAAGATAGTCTTTCTACTCCTTCCCCCTGGATCCATGTTCCTCACCAGGTCCACAGTAACTGATCAGTGGCTTCCTCCTTGACACGCCCTGACACCCCCTTCCCCATTTCTTCACTGCAGGAATACAGACTGTGGAAATTTTTTTGACCCAGTAAACAGATGAAAACCTGCACACTAAGAACAGACCAAATCAAATCTAGGAAAAGGCAAGAGAAGATTTTGCAGATTAAGTTCTCTTTTTCCGACCAAAAATGAGAAAATGCACCTACTCTTTCCTCGCCATGAATAAAGATGTGGAAAAGGAAAACTAAAATGTTGCCCAGGTGCCCCTGCCATCTAAACATGAGAGTCCCCTCCTCTCTGCGGTACTCCTCAGTACCTCACAGTATTATTCTCTCTCCTGAGAAAAATGGATCCAAAATCCTAAACACTTTGCTCAAGTGGGTTTGAAATCAAACCTATGTATTTGAGTCCAAAGCTCATAATGGAGTGTTCTAAAGCTATCCTACTCTAAGGACATTTCAGAATAATAAATAGAGCCCAAACATGGGAATGATGAGTTCAGACAGAAAAAGGACAAAAACAAAACAAGAACATATGTACATTTAATTAAAATTGGGAGAGGCAGCACAGTAGGTGGGTGTGCTGTCTTGGCAGACAAGAGAGTTCGGCTCTGGCCGTGCCTGAGCAAATCAGCATCTGTGTGATGTGACCTGCCTGGAGCAAAACACGGAAACCCATGGGAACACCATTCCCTCCTATTTAGGCTATTTGAAAGTGTCACGAAAGAGTTAAGCAAATTAATCATTCCTAGTTTGCCTTCTCCTCTTCTTTGGATGTCTCTCTCTTTTTTAATGTCTTTTAAAAGTATGCTATATAATAGAAAATGTCAACATGAAGTATAGCCAGACAATCAAGCTCTGATCCTACCATCTCTTCATAGAATCTGGGACAAATCACTGAGTTGGTCACTGCCTTTCCAAAACTTCAACTCTTTTCTTCAACTTATAGACTTGGTCCAATTATGACCCAGGCAGCTAGTACTTAAGGACTGTCAGAAACAGAGAGGACTGGAGGCCTTTCCATCCTAAGCTTGGTTTTCAGTGTGAGTTTTCAGAGTTCTAGGCTCAAAGGCCTTGATAACTATGGAATCTTAGTGAGCTTAGCTCAAGCATTAAATCCCTGCCTTGCTCCTACCCCGCCCTGTCTTTACTCCACAAAACAGACCAAAATACATGCCTGTACCACTAATTCTCTAAGTTGGCGCTCTTATGGACTAACCAATACTGACATAATAATAGCACACAGTTCCCTGTAAGGATTCATGGGTAACTGCACCTCCTGATGGCACACCCTTTCTACCACATTTGACTTCCTTGTATATTGTCTCTAACCTGAACTAAGTCTGTCTCAATTCCCTATCTCCCTGCTGGTATTTCCCACACAAAAACTAGGAATTGTTTCATTTCTTCCCACCCAGGTCACTCCTTGACCTTATTTTTTTCCCTTTCCACTGGCCCATTACCATCATCCCAGCATACCTCATAGTAGAATCCATCTACTTTATGACAACTTTATGCTTTGAACCTTGAGTTCTTCACCTATTTAATACAAAAGGTGGGCAAAATAATGAAAAACTTTAAACTCTTTAAACTCTGAAATTCATTCACAACTTTGCATTACATACCTAATAAGCAACTCCCCAGTATTCTTTTAGATTCTATATTTTCTCTTCATCCATATACTTTCCATATATAATTATAAAATCTTAGTGGTTAGGGAATTTTTTTCTTCATCTTTTATACCTTTGCCTTCTTCTCTCCTTTATCTAATAATAATCTTCCTGCCAGTAGCTGAAGTAATGCCTTGCATCTAAGAAACACTCAAAGTTCATACAATTAAATTGAAGCCATTTTCATTAGCCAGGGAAATTATATAACATGCTTCAGAGAGAAGATCAGGAAGCTATTGAAATAATATAGGTCCAAGATGGTAGTGACAGAAGAGATGAAAAATACTCAAATTTTGGATATTTTAAAAATTAAAATGCAACAGTATTTGTTGAGGAACTGGATATAAGATATGAGAGAAGAGGGTGTGAGTGTCATTAGAATGTTCTACAAAGATTTGTTTTCTCCATTCTTTGGACATGTGGTAAAATTTTCTCAGGGATCTAATGCTTTTTTATTCTGATCAGTGAATGAAAGTCTTTCCTGGGCTCAGCAAATAACTGTTGGTGGCCCTCAAGAGCAGTTTGGTTGTTTTGTTTTGTTTTGTTTTGTCTTTGGTTGTTCCTTCAGTTTGCACAGAGATTAGCAGTGTTTGAGTTGGTGACCCTCTTCACTAAATGGGAAAACTCCCCCAGTTGACTTACGATGAACATGTACTAAGAGAGAACTCTCTGCTGTTTAAAGCGCTGTTTAAAGATTTGGAAATTGATTCTTAGAGCAAAATACCTTGGTCTTTGGTACTGATAAAAAAAATTTCTCCTAGAAGTACAGCGCTACTTTAATAAACTCTAAAAATGGCATTGGTTATGACTAGGTGGTGTGGAAAGAGTGATATCAAAGGGTAGAAAGACGGTAGTTCATGTTACCCAAAATTATAGCATAAAGTAAATCATCACTTATAGTGACTTGAAATGAAGATAGCATACCCAATGAACTTGTAGCTTTATAGGAAAAGCTGAACATTAATAGGCTGTGGTAGCTACTATTGGCAGTATTTGAAGAGTGTTACAAAAATAATAAGAAAAATGACCAGTTTGAACCAGGACTGAAAAAGATTAGGCCAGATCCACAATCATAGGTTTGTGGCATTGGGAAAAGCAACTGTAAAATTTGCTGTAAAAGTAAATGAAAATTTATAAAACATGTTGGATGACAAGACCAGTCAAATCTCAGCCAGTGGTAAGGATCAAACCAAGAGACTGGTCATTGCAGACCTTTTTTAAAGGTCTAAATAAATTAACAGTTTGAATGAATTAAGTTTGTATTTTAAAAATTCTGGCAGTTCTACAAAATGCCCTCTGGAAAAAGTGATAAAAATGTGCTTCTCCACCAAAATCTCATAGGCTCAAGCATCCTACAATTTAGTTGGGAAAGAAAAGTAAACAGATATTACAAAGAGAACCATGCATTGGTTATTGGCACATGTTTCTTACTAGAATCAAACAGAAAAAAGCTAAACACATTTCTGAGTGGACAGTTTGGAGGAGGGGGAGGAAAGAAGATGGGAAGGAAGGGAGGAAAAAAAAGTGGGGGGGAGATCATCAGCTTGGTCTTTAAAAAGACTTGGTCTTAAAAGAGACTAAAATTGTGCATCTGGGTGGCTCATTCAGTTAAGCGTCTGCCTGAGGCTCAGGTCATGATCCAATGGTCCTGGGATCCAGCCCTGCATCTGGCTCCCTGCTCAGCGGGGAGTCTGCTAGTGAGAGAGAGAGAAAGACTAGACTTGCTTAAAATCTACTCTAGAATTTACTCTTAACTCTCAAGAATCTAGTCACTACTGCAAGACCTTTTAGAGCTCTCTTTTTTCATTCTGGCATAGGGATCAGCAATTTTAAGAAGGTAACTACTCCGTTTGTCTGGATCCCTGAATGATCACAATGACAGAATATCCTACATATCCATAATGGAAAAGTAATGTGAGCACTTTGTTATTTTGTTATTTAACTAGTAAGATTCTGATTGATAAAGAAAGGGATATTTCCATGTAGTATGTGTTGTAATAAATAATTCATTTTGTTGTGTTTATGGTAAAATGATACATATTTCTTATTACTGCTGGTAGACAGTATGCATTGTTAAGTTGAGGTTAATGGAAAGTCTTAATTTCTGAAGAGATTCCACTTTTTAGCTTTTACTGAAATTTGTGAAGTTTCATTTGAAATTTTGATCATTCCTCTCTTGAAAAAAACCAAAACAATTAAGTGATAGAATGACTCCACACCACTGATGCATGTTAACCAGGCAGGTATCTGTTTGCTTTATTATTAAAGAAACTTTCTTTTGAGTAACTCAACAATGTTAGAGGTAATTTCTTCTGGAATAGTCACAGCTAATAAGACTGATATGTAATCTGTTTTTCTTTTACAACAGTATGCACCAAAGTTTAAAACATAATGGGAAACTCCAGTGAAATCAAAGAAATATCAACACAACTGCAGATTATAGATATTCCTTGGATAGGAGTATGCATTTATGTCAATAAATATCATTACTAGGAAGACAAATGGATGAAACTGCAAAGACTAAAACCCTTTGGGGCAGCCAAAATTCTTTGAGTCTCTTAAAGAACAATGTCGCCAAACATTATTTCTTTCATCCTAGTGGAAAGTGACAGCTTCTTCTCATTCCCTAAGGCCCATTTCAAATACTGTGTTTGGAGATCTAACTTCTAAAGCCTAAATCATCCTTGATCCAGAATCCAACAATGTGGGTGAAAGCAATCAGCTTCTCTGCCCAATCCTGTTTCGGGCAAAAGGCAAATAATGAGTTTAACAAAATTGAGTTTTATTTTTCCAGATCATAATGTTCACCCTTCAGCGAACCAAGGCAGTAGTTTGCTTATTTTTTTTTGTTTTTGTTTTTGTTTTTGTTTTTTCCAATTTATTTATTTTCAGAAAAACAGTATTCATTATTTTTTTCACCATACCCAGTGCTCCATACAAGCTGTGCCCTCTATAATACCAACCACCTGGTACCCCAACCTCCCACCCCTCCGCCACTTCAAACCCCTCAGATTGTTTTTCAGAGTCCATAGTCTCTCATGGTTCATCTCCCCTTCCAATTTACCCAAAAGCACATACCCTCCCCAATGTCCATAACCCTACCCTCCTTCTCCCAACCCCCCTCCCCCCAGCAACCCACAGTTTGTTTCGTGAGATTAAGAGTCACTTATGGTTTGTCTCCCTCCCTATCCCATCGTGTTTCATGGATTCTTCTCCTACCCACTTAAGCCCCCATGTTGCATCGCCACTTCCTCATATCAGGGAGATCATATGATAGTTGTCTTTCTCCGCTTGACTTATTTCGCTAAGCATGATACGCTCTAGTTCCATCCATGTTGTCGCAAATGGCAAGATTTCGTTTCTTTTGATGGCTGCATAGTATTCCATTGTGTATATATACCACATCTTCTTGATCCATTCATCTATTGATGGACATCTAGGTTCTTTCCATAGTTTGGCTATTGTGGACATTGCTGCTATAAACATTCGGGTGCACGTGCCCCTTTGGATCACTACGTTTGTATCTTTAGGGTAAATACCCAGTAGTGCAATTGCTGGGTCATAGGGCAGTTCTATTTTCAACATTTTGAGGAACCTCCATGCTGTTTTCCAGAGTGGTTGCACCAGCTTGCATTCCCACCAACAGTGTAGGAGGGTTCCCCTTTCTCCGCATCCTCGCCAGCATCTGTCATTTCCTGACCTGTTGATTTTAGCCATTCTGACTGGTGTGCGGTGGTATCTCATTGTGGTTTTGATTTGTATTTCCCTAATGCCGAGTGATATGGAGCACTTTTTCATGTGTCTGTTGGCCATCTGGATGTCTTCTTTGCAGAAACGTCTGTTCATGTCCTCTGCCCATTTCTTGATTGGATTATTTGTTCTTTGGGTGTTGAGTTTGTTAAGTTCTTTATAGATTTTGGACACTAGTCCTTTATCTGATATGTCGTTTGCAAATATCTTCTCCCATTCTGTCAGTTGTCTTTTGGTTTTGTTAACTGTTTCCTTTGCTGTGCAAAAGCTTTTGATTTTGATGAAATCCCAAAAGTTCATTTTTGCCCTTGCTTCCCTTGCCTTTGGCGATGTTCCTAGGAAGATGTTGCTGCGGCTGAGGTCGAGAGGTTGCTGCCTGTGTTCTCCTCAAGGATTTTGATGGATTCCTTTCTCACATTGAAGTCCTTAATCCATTTTGAATCTATTTTTGTGTGTGGTGTAAGGAAATGGTCCAATTTCATTTTTCTGCACGTGGCTGTCCAATTTTCCCAACACCATTTATTGAAGAGGCTGTCTTTTTTCCATTGGACATTCTTTCCTGCTTTGTCAAAGATTAGTTGACCATAGAGTTGGACAGATCATCCAAGCAAAAGATCAACAGGGAAATAAAGGCCTTAAATGATACACTGGATGAGATGGACATCACAGATATATTCAGAACATTTCATCCCAAAGCAACAGAATACACATTCTTCTCTAGTGCACATGGAACATTCTCCAGAATAGATCACATCCTCGGTCCTAAATCAGGACTCAACCGGTATCAAAAGATTGGGATCATTCCCTGCATATTTTCAGACCACAATGCTCTGAAGCTAGAACTCAACCACAAGAGGAAGTTTGGAAAGAACACAAATACATGGAGACTAAACAGCATCCTTCTAAAGAATGAATGGGTCAACCGGGAAATTAAAGAAGAATTGAAAAAAATCATGGAAACAAATGATAATGAAAATACAACGGTTCAAAATCTGTGGGACACAACAAAGGCAGTCCTGAGAGGAAAATATATAACGGTACAAGCTTTTCTCAAGAAACAAGAAAGGTCTCAGGTACACAACCTAACCCTACACCTAAAGGAGCTGGAGAAAGAACAAGAAAGAAACCCTAAGCCCAGCAGGAGAAGAGAAATCATAAAGATCAGAGCAGAAATCAATGAAATAGAAACCAAAAAAACAACAGAACAAATCAACCAAACTAGGAGCTGGTTCTTTGAAAGAATTAATAAAATTGATAAACCCCTGGCCAGACTTATCAAAAAGAAAAGAGAAAGGACACAAATAAATAAAATCATGAATGAAAGAGGAGAGATCACAACTAACACCAAAGAAATACAAACTATTATAAGAACATACTATGAGCAACTCTACGCCAACAAATTTGACAATCTGGAAGAAATGGATGCAGTAGTTTACTTATATGAGAGCTCAGATAAAAGCAAAGTTATTTTAATTATTTGGATTTCTTAGCTGGCCATTATCAAGTGGCCAAAATTTAAAAAAACACATTAATTTAACTCAATCAGCTAAAACCTCTTTGGATGTAGTATGAAATCATTCAGTGGCATCAGACTGGGTATTTTTATTAAGATACTGCAAACAAAGCAGTTCAACTTTATTCTTTCCTCCAAATACTTGGTTTCAAGAGCCCAGTGTTTCCATTCTATTAACTAATGATCCATTTTCTGTATGATTTGCTGGGGCAATCTGTTGTAGTTTTTTTAAAATAAAGGACCACTATTTTCTAGATAAGATATGAATAATTATCCTCTATAATCCTCAGTCACCGAGGCTTCACTCCCAAGGATATATTAATTTATTCAACTACTTGAAAGAGGGCAATGATAGTAGTTAAGGCTTCAATTCAGACAGGCTTTGAAAAGTTAATCAAGTTCTCAAAATCTCTTCTACATCTTAAATGGGTATAATAACATCTACCATAAATGGTGGCCATATGATTTTGGTGCTTATTAACACTAGGTACACAGCCTAAGGATAAGTAAGGGTTCAATAAATAACAACTTCTAATAGGTCATGATAGGAAAAAACAAACAAACAAAAAAACACAGGAAGGTTTAGGAATGATAGATTTGTATCAGAGACATAGTAACTAACTCCTTAATGTTTTAGTTGATAGTAAGTTTTCTGAGAGCAAGGATCATGTTTCATACAAGTTCTGGGTGCTTAGACCAAATACCATGACTTGTACAAAGTAGTATATTTAACAAATGTTTGACAGGTGACTAGATGTTCACAATTATGAAACTAAAATTTATGTCCATCTTGCATTTTTCTGGCAAGTTTTGTGTTGTGGTGGCACAATTATCTTGAGTCTACCAATTTCATTAAGGTGTGGTGGGGGTACATGCAGAGAAAAGATAAGAGATTCACTGCTCAATTTGGGGCTCCGTTTTTATTTGTTGGCTATGTACTGGTGGACAGCATAAAATATTTTCCCATATTTAGAAGCTAGTCAAACTACAACCCAAACTTTGGGGTTTCTAAATTTATTCTTATTTGGCAAAAAGAGTGTTTTCATTTTCCAAAAGGACTTAAAATGCTCAAACAGTTGCAAACAACTCTTAGAAGGAACATTTTAATGAGCCAAATGTAAATATATGTAAATAAATTAAACCCACACAAATTATCTTTCCATACAAGTACTTATAATTAAGAGAAAAAGTGTCTGACAGTAGAAATTTGGGTTTTGCTTAGCTTTAGTTAGCCAAGAGAAACAAATTATGTCCAAGATTATACTGAATCTATTATGTGGAAATGTAGAAATATCACTGATTTCCTTGGGCTTTCACTGACAATGTAGCTCCCAGGACTCAGGACAAATCCAACCTGCAGGGGAAACTCATTAGCATACAATCCATGTTTTGTATCTTCTTCCCTCCCCTAACCCTCCAGTTCAGTGCAGCAACTAATGAGAAAATTAGCCCAATTCAAGAAAGATAAACCTAAAACAAACCCAGTAAATTTATGTATAATCCTAACCCTCTGTCCTCCATGTCACTACTATACACTCCTAATATACACTCCTAATATTTGCCTAGTATAGGCAAATCCATCAGTCTGCTCTTTCTATCTTAACACAGACATCGTTTTTCAAAATATGGATCACCAATATTAGCAGCCTTCTTGCAGATATTTTCTCAACATCCATTTGACTCTGTCCATTCTTACTTTGTGACTTCCTAAGAACTCCTTCCTAAACTGAATCTAAACTCAGATTGCATTAAGAAATTTCCCCATAAACAGCAGTTCTTTACAGTAATTAAGGCTTTTTACAAAATTATGAATAAAACAATTAAGAAAAACCAAACCTAAGACTTCTTCTGAAGCCAAAAATCCTGGGTCCAGCAGCAACAAGGACACTGTAGTAGATTCAAAGCACAAAGGATGACATCAAAGAGAAGCAATTCTCTATTCACTAGACAATCCCTGTGACTTCCTCTCTCCCTTAGGTGTCAAAAAGCCTTCTATTTCTTTGGGGTCTCTCATGAATACTGGTGATAGTATGCACATTAACCTAGAGAATTGTTGTATGAATCCCCAAAGCTCAAAGCTCAACTTTTCCTGACTAGAAACCTCCCTTTACCTCAGAGTGAATCAGATGTTCTCTGCCCCCTCCCTTGGCTTCTCGACAGAAGTATAAATCAGGATTATAGCGGTCCTCTCCTGCAGCAGGATCCACTGGGTACTTAGGTATACTCCAGCCAAGCATTCCTCTCTATGGGATGAGAGCTTGGGAGTCTTGCTGACTCTTTGCTTATGTCTTCTTCCCCAATAAACCACACTTTACACTCAAGTGGTATCTGTCCTTATTCTCTGGCTGCAAATATTTTTTCCTTCCTATAAAGATGACCTGGACCAACATTCTAGCTAATGCAAAATCGCTGTCTAAAGCATCCTCAACGTATTTCTTTTATCTTCAATAACTTTAACTTTTTATTGCCTATTTATTCATTGTCATTTGTTACAAAGAAATGATTAAGTACCCACAAGTGCTGAGTTAGATCCTGTACTAGTAAACAGCAATTAATAATACAGCAGTCCCACAGCATTCAATATCTTCTGTGGTCTGAGAACAATCCACATTTTTCAGCTTTATCTCTCACTAGTGAAAATGACTAACATGTCAAACACCTATAGTAACCCAGGCACCATATGTTTAATTGCCATAGCTCTCAAAACCTGTCCCAATAATACCATGAAGGAGGCATACATGTAAATATGAACTTCTTACCCTACTTTTGTTACCCTTCCTGTGGACTGATTCTCAGTATGTGCTTTCTTTTCCTCAACCCCTACTGAAGAGAAAAAACAAAAAAACAAAAAAACAAAACTCAACCCAAACAAACAAGAACTCTGAGGCTTTAAAGGCTATTTTCCTTATGTATTATCGCTTACCTAATAAGTGGCAAACAGAATTCAGATACGGGTTTGCTGGTTTCAGTGTCTTAAGAGTTTCCTAGTATACCATATAGTTGCTATGTCTGGCACAGAGTAGATGTTTGATAAATATTTTCAAATATACGGATGAATAAATAAATAAAATTTAAAAGACAATATCACTTTGCCATTTTATAACTGCTTTTGACCTGAGGCTTTTAGAAATTTGACATTATTTTCTGTACTAAAGAAATTACAGCAAACATATGTTCCCCAATAATTTCTAAGGTATACATTTAAAGATTATTTTTCTCTAGTTTTTCAGTGATCTCAGAAATTGTTCTCAAATTACTCTGTGTTCCCGTCTTCTGCCTTTAATAAATGGATTGCCAACTACCACAAAACATTAGCTTTAAAGGGGATAAAAATGCTGCTTGACTCATAAGTTGGCTGAGCTGCAGAAGTGTGAAGGCAATGTGAGGCTACTGACGAATTTTATTTACTGACTTAAGGAAAAAAAATCATCACTTAATTTATAAGGCCTGACCTAGATGAAACCCCCAAGAGCCAGGCTCTTACTTGAGAATGCACATCAGTGTCTTCAAATTCGATTAGTGTGATTTTCCAAGACATAACCACGGCTCCCAGCGAAGTGTCCAACCACTGGAAACACAATCAATCATGCCGAGCATCATAAGCTTAATGCAAGCCCCCTAAGTGCATCATAGAGAGACATGGGGCAAACAACCAGGGGGAAAAAAAAAAGGTAAAGCCTTGCTAAGTAAACATAATTCACACAGAATTTAAAATTGCCCTTCTCACACTCAGTGAAAGAAGATTTCATGCTGATGATAAATAGTGGAGATTTGATACCTGAGCAAATCTCCTCTGGAGATATCTTTTGACAATGTAAGAAGCTAAACAGAAACAAACAAAAAAATTCCAGAGATAGTTTCTCATACTGTCATATAAATAATATAGGCAATAGCTTAACCATTTCCCCCTCACAGTTATAAAGTACCTTCAAGAACACTTTCTTACATGTAAAACAATTACGTGAATAATTTGCCTGTAGTACAGAACTCCTTGAGAACAGGCCTGAAACGCAAACCTATCTCTGGATTCAGCATTCAGAACTTAGATCGCCCTATCATGCAAGGTCCTGAGATACACAAAACACTGAGCTACCAAGGGACAAGAAAGTGAGAAAAATAGTATTACTTTTCTGCTGCCAATGAGCTTATCTGAAATGGAAATGGAGCTATTATTACACAAACAGGGGCTAATAAGATTCAGGTAATATTGTTAATGTGACCTCGATGGTGCCCACAAGCTAGTAATACATGAGTAACTTCAGTTCACTTAAAAAAAAAAATCTAAAATAAGACTAGGAGCTGTTTAATAAAGAGTAAGCAACAGCTTCAAGAGACGTTGTACCATGGAAATACAGAGAATGGCTTCATTGTGAGTTGAGCTGATCAGGAATGGCTACAATTATCTGAAAGACCAGTTTATAGAATAAATGGTGAAACTGAAGAGCAAGGTGGAATAAAGAAACTCCATAAACTACAATATTTCTTTTGGAGTCTTGGCTATATCAGTGAATTCTGACTTTTAACCCAGACTAGGAAAACATTCTAAATTTTCGAGTCTTGTAAAATCATTCTCAATCTTCTAAGATTCTACTACATCTGGCAATTGCATGAGACATATGAATTAAATACAAGTTGGTGAGTTATTTGGTTAATTAAACAGATTATTTGTTTAATCTGTCTCTAAAATAAGGTCACTAAGTTTGGAGATAACTCTCTACACAGTAGTAAGAAAAAAAAAAAAAAAAAAACTATTGCTGGAGAAAATACCAGAGGTAAACTAACTCCTTTGTTTCTCATCTGAAGTGAATACCAGAACTATACATGAAGTGCTAGAAACATCTACATGCCACTACATTCATGGTCTCTGATTTGTAAAAGCTCCATTAATGACTTTGATGTGTATCTCTGATTGAGAAGCTTTTATTGAATGTCTTTTCCTCCCAACATACCAGCCACAGCAAATGGTTAACCAGACATAGCTTGATATACCTTAAATGTATTTCAATTCCATTTTTGCACAGCTCTAATTATTTGAGGATTTATCCACTTTCTAATTTAGGGAAATTCCATTTCCCTATATTTTCTAGTTACTTATCTTGGTTTAAGAGCAACATAGGGGCACCCTGCGTGGCTCAGTTATTTAAGCATCAGGTCATGATTCCAGGGTCCTGGGATTGAGCCCCTCGTTGGACTGCCTGTTCAGCAAGGAGTCTGCTTCTCCCTCTCTGCCTGCCCCTTCCTCCAGCTCATGGATGCACTCTCTATCTCTCTCTCAAATAAATATATAAAGTCTTTAAAAAAAAAAAAAGCAACACAGAAAAAGTTTATTTCCCTCCACTCTAAGTCACCCCAACTTTTAAAATTTATATATAAGCAAACAACAATTTCAGAAGTAATCTGGCTCATGTCAAAACTGGCATTACAACTCAAGTGTTCAAACCCTGATGTGGTCTATCCACTAGCTAAATGGTGCTCTATCTACTAGGTAGGCTGAATTCTAATTTTTCTTTCACCATTAAAATGCTACAAACTTCTTCTATACCTTAAGGCTGTGGTTTTCAACTCTATCAAACTCAATGTCCCTTTACATAAGAAACATTTAATTTAACTTTTACTCCCTTAAAATGGAATTCATAGATAATGCAATCTATCTACACACATAATTTTTTTAAAAGCAATATAATTGTGATATGAAGTAACATATTTAAAAATATTCTGTATTCCAAAATAAACATTTGGGCTACACTACTAGAATGCCTGCACATATGTGTAGAATGTATAAAACTACTGGGAATGTGACAATTACAGATGCAGACTGACTTAGGTGTGTCATAATATCATGAGCAGCACTGTAGAGAGTCACATGCTTTTCTAAAACGATGAGTAACTCTAGGTAAGAAACAAACATAGTACAGCCTTTTCCAATTTTCACAATACCACAATTCCTGGAAAATTATTTTACACTGTACAAAATTGTTCTACATTTATATATAAAATGGAGTTTGTTTCTCAGTTCAAAAATTATAAAAGGTTGTTTCATGTACATTAACGTCATGCAAAACGTTCAAAAGTTGTGAAGGAAAGAACAAATTTATTGTTTACATCTCTTGAGCATTCAAGGCATCGGCATCACTAGTATCACCCATTAAATGCCAGTAGTGCCACCTCCAATTATGAGAACAATGAATAGCCTCCCAACATATTTTCAAAATAATCCCTAGGGTTTATGGAGAGGAGAAGGGAGTTGAGGGAAATTGGAAGGGGAGGTGAACCATGAGAGACTATGGACTCTGAAAAACAATCTGAAGGTTTTGAAGGGGTGGGGGGTAGGAGGTTGGGGGAACCAGGTAATGGGTATTAGAGAGGGCATGGATTGCATAAAGCACTGGGTGTGGTGCAAAAACAATGAATGCTGTTATGCTGAAAAGAAATTTATAAATAAATAAATAAAATCTTTAAAAAATAAATAAATTATTCTATAAGGCAAAAAAAAAAAAAAACAAAAAAAACCCTAGGGAAAGGAAACACCTCATAGAAAAAGAGAGTAACAGCAATAATTATAAGAACTACAAAAAATCCGATAAGGATTTCTACATAAACTTAAATCAATACTCAAAGAGAACTTAAATATCAGCACACTGGTTTTGTTCAACATACCATCAGATACGTTGATAACTTTAAACCAGAAATGTACTTCTCTTTAAATATCAATTCCTACTAAAGTACACACTTGTGTGTTAAAAAAGAAATTAGTGAATCTTCTTCACATATTTTCACATCCCTCCCCTCCTCCTTGTGTCAATAGTTACTACCTAGTCTGTGCCTTCTATTGCTTTTACCTGAAATACATTTCTATTTTGTGTATACTTCCAACTCATTTTATAAAATGATATTAAATGTAGCCATGACTTCACTGGGCTTACACCCAGGATTGCTGCATCCCTGCTACCAGCTAGTAGACATATTTTTCTAAGTATAAAATTATTTCATTAATATGAATACTAAATTAAACTGGAGTATGAAATACAAACTGAAACATGCACCTTTCTCCAAAAGAGAAGATATTTCATAAAAATTCCTTCAAACATTTGATAACATGTTTTACAGAATTAGACATATTAATAACAGAAATTATTTAATGCAAACTCATTTCAAACACGTAAAAAGAGATGAAGGGAGATGATGTAACATACATGCTAAATTACATGCTGGAGCAATTGATAACAGAATAGGAATCAGAACCTGACTTGGTTCCTACATTCCTCCTTAGTTGTTGTTTTTTTTTTCTTTTTTGGTTGGGCTAATCAATTTATCTGTTAGTCTGTTAGTACTTAAAACTAGGTATGTTAGGTAATGGTTTAACTCTCAATATTTCCCTAAGTCCAAAAATTAAGTTGTGAACCTGGGAAAGACAAGTTGTGTGTGTGTGTGTGTGTGTGCATGAATGTGTTTTCAGTATTTGATATTATTTTTTCATTAAAGAAAATCCAAGTCAGAACCATACTAAAACACCTTCATCTGTCCTCCACTGATTGGTGAGTCATGGTAGATCATATTAGGATCTTACAGCTCAGTATAGAACACTGAAATTGAAGTTTATTGGAATTGTGACAGTTGGCCATTTCCAGTCTGTGCGTGGAAGACCAAGACAATGCCAATCTAATATGTGAGAAGAAACAATTAGAAAGAAATTAATTCTTGGAAACGATCATTGATTCTGATGGGAGACAAACATTTAGACATCCAGGTCATTGTATTTCCTTTCTGTTTTATTACTGTGCCATTCTATCTTTCTATCTCATGAGAATTAAAGTTTATAGCTTAGTTTTTACTAATGCATTAATACAATGCAGACATTTAAGTAAAACATTATCAGACTCTATAAATAATGGACAGACATGTACAGAACTCTCTAAAGACGATTTCCTTTCCAACTGTTTGTGATTTTACATTGAACATTTGGCAAATCTGAGTTTTAAAAGTAGCATTTTGTCATTCATCCAGAGGTAAATGTTTGGCAATTAATATGATCCTATGGTTTATTTTATCCCTAAGAAACAGGGCATAGTTTGCCAGGAAAGCTAGGGGTGAGGAGGATAGATTAAGCATGATTCCAATGAGAATCAAAGGATTGAAAAAGCAAGAAATAGCACTAAGGAAATAACCATCTGAAAAGAGAAAGAAAACTCTTAAAAGCCATGTGGATTTAGTTAAATCAGTTCAGTAGACATGGATAAAAGTTAAACAAAATGCATAGGAAAAGGAAGTCAAGATCTAAAATCTAAAAGAAAAAAAAATGGAAATGAAATCCTAGAAGCAATAATAAAGTACCAACAACAGAAACACCACTATTACTCAAAAGAGAATTCATTTTGTCTACAATTAATAATTGACATATTGCATTCTAATTTTGATAGTATTATAAATGAAAAAAAGAACTTTATTGTGCTTAGTGTTAGCCCTCTGGCATGACTGTAAAAACTCTCTAGTGCCCAAGATTAAGAAATAATGGTCAAGACTAATGAAGCTATAGATTTATTATTACATGTTATTTCTTTTTAAAAATATGTTTCAACTCTATTGGTACTTAATGAACCAAATTACCTTTAATTATTCTGCCTATCACATCTTCTTAAAATGGTCAACCTAAACTTTATGAGTTAATGAGGGAAAATTTGGGATGTGGAAACAGTTCTGAAAATATATCTTACTTTACATTACAAGCAGATACATAAAAAACATATGTGTAGAAAATTCTTGAGAAAAATCCCATTTCCTGAATCACAATTTCACATCTAAACCAAAAGCTAAAAATAAGCATTATTCAACAGGATTAGTACAAATTAAGTGAAAAGGAAAAAAAAGTTGTTAAATTTAAAATAAGCTATGACTGAGAAGAGACTTGGCAATATGTGATGACTCTCCATCTAGTCTCCAGAAACCACAGTCCTTCACAAGCTCTAGAGAGGCTTTCTGCTCTTAAAACTGAATAAGGATGGTCTTTTTCCAGTTTGTAGAGGGGGAAAACAAGTTATATGGAGGGTTTTTTTTCCCCAATTTTAACTTTTTCTCCCTTTTAAAAAAAGCTTGCAAACCTTTCGGCAACTACTTCCACACTTCCCGTGGTAAGCACTAGCAGACAACAAAGCCCCTGTTCCTTAGAAAATAGAATACGTTTTAAACAATAGTAAAATTACTACTACCAGCAGTACAGGTCTTCCTTACGTCTTGTCTTTCTTATTTTTACATGTTTGTGGAGATCTTCTGTGACATTTTGGAAAGAGAATAAAATGAGACCCTATAATAGTGTTGTGCCATTATATATTTTTATATAAATAGTCACTCCTCATATGGTTTAAAATCATATCATGTTGTTAGAAAAATTTAGTATACATGCACCTCCCTCATTGTGCCACCTCTCTCCTTATTTACATTCACACTATACTATATGTCAGATTTAATTTAATTTCCACATGTTCCATAGAACCCACAGGTAACACTCACAGATCTCACCTGATCTTGTTAACTGTATACACAATTATGTACACACATAGTGTTAATAGTAAAAAAAAAATCAATGTGTTTTGCTTTATATATGCTTCCATATGTACATTTACATATATATGCATTTCCCTAATATAAGTTTCTTCCCTGAAAAGCCAAAGGTAGCCCATCTGTTCAGGGACGTGTTTATTAAAATTAATAAGAGGAATAAAAATAGAAAGAAATAGTTAATATTCAGCTGTTTTGCTTAAAATAGGATTTTGCAACAAGAAATATGTTTGAAATCCTGGTATGACTAAAACAGATGTTTGGCACACTTCTCAGTTTACATAAGGGTAGTCCAGAGAAGGATAAGAAGGAAGAAAATTCTAACCTTTTGCAGTCCCAGAGAATTTGGGAGTAAGATGTGGGAGAGGGATATAATTTAGAAACTCCAAGACAAGTACAGTGGTGGTCAAGCATATTCAGGTGATGGCACCAGAGCAAGGAGGGACCATACTGACATTTCCAATTCAGCACCCAGGCATCAGAGAGGAGATAGTATTACAAGTCAGGTAGAAAGGTAAAGCTGAAGCAGTCCTGGTTTTCAATAGCTTATGTGTAAAAAAACAAGTCTTTGCATATATGGGGAAAAGAAAGCAATTTTTTTAAGTTTATTTATTTATTTGAGAGAGAGAGCACCAGGGGCAGGGAGGGTCAGAGGGAGAGAAAATCACAAGTAGACTCTGAGCTAAACGTAGAGCCCTACATGGGACTTGATTTCAGGACACTGAGATCCCAACCTGAGCTGAAATCAAGAGTCGAATGCTTAACCAACTGCACTACTCAGGGGCCCCAAGACAGGAAGTTTTAAGAAAACACCCTGCACCCTGAGAACAGAAGCTATGTCTGATGGGGACTTCAAGAGCAAAGACCAAAAGTACCAGAGCCCTAGGCTCTATGAGAAAAACCATATGTTTATCCAAGCAACTACAAACAATCAATTTCAGTGCAACAGGAATCAAACCCAGGAGCAAATCGCATGAGCATCTAGAAAACAAGAGGATGATAGGAGGGTTCTATTTTCTTTGCTGCCAGCGAGGATGCCATCAGCCTCTCTCCCTCTCACTATATATTCAAGCACTTCCTAGCAATGGAGCAAATTTGAAAGTCTGAAGAAGAGTTTGGGTACACATTGATGAATTACAGTGAAATCAGACAATGAGAATAAAATTCTTTCTCTGTTACCCAGTGGATTATATCTCTTAAAAAAACAATCAGAACAATTGCAGGTAATATGAAGAACCTATATATTTATTGCATGTGAGAATTATGGTATGAATAAATTTGGAGCCTCAGCTTATTCACTAATTGGCTTGCATGCATGTCATGACTTGTATACATTTCCAAATCCAACACAGTGCTAGCCACAGAGTAGACAATAGTAATTGATTAGCAGCAATACACATACCCCACCAGTGTCCTTGTGGAGCTACAGTCTACCAGTGATTCTCAACAGAGGATGGTACTTCCTCCCTGAAGGTATTAAAAATGTGAGGAGGTGTTTTTGCTTTTCCCAATGGCTACTGGCATGCTATAGCATTTAGTGAGTGGGAGACAGGGTTCCTAAATGTCAAAATTCAAGAACCAATATTCTTCACTTAAATAAAGCATCTCTCACCCAAACTGCCAGTACAACCCCTCTTGAGACATACTGAGAAATGAAGGCACTATAGCTACAGATGTAGGACAGATAAATTACAAAAGCGAAGGGAATGGTATGCAAGAGCTGAGGGTATGGAGGGGACATGGGGGGAGAGAGATGAATGTATATCAATATTGCTAAGAGATAAATACTGACAAATCTATAGAAAATTATTTTAAAACACCAAACCTATAGAGCACTACTTTAAAATGTTCACTCCTAAAGAACACTATTGCTAACTTTTGAGTTATAAGCAAATGGCTCTCTTAAAACTCACTTAAAATCTCTAAGCAGTGGAGAGTGGTGACAGTCACCACAGGGTAGGGAGGCAGAGCAGGATAGATGGCAGAGAAAAGTGTCAGGTCAGCAACTCCCTACTCTGTAAAATTAAACCTCTGGGTAAAGATGTCGGCCTCCTGACTTTCGTGCAAACCAGATAGTGGCTAAATTCATGAATAAAGGGTTCATGGCCCCGCCATGGTAATAAGAGGGAAAAAGGTCATTAAACAAAGCTCACCCAGAAATTTCCATACTTGAAGTCAAAATATATGAAGAGAGACTGTTGAGATCTTTTTAAAAAATGAAACAAGATGAAACCAGAGAGGGAGAGAAACCATAAGAGACTCTTAATCTCAGGAAACAAACTGAGGGTTCCTGGAGGGGAGGGGGGTGATAGGAATAGGGTGGTTAGGTGATGGACATTGGGGACGGTATGTGCTATGGGGAGTGCTGTGAATTGTGTAAGACTGACGAACCACAGACCTGTACCTCTGAAACAAATAATACATTATATGTTAATTTTAAAAATGTCCTTTCTTAAACATGTTTACAGTAACTCTTCAAAATCTGGGACTGACATCTGCTATAGAAGCTTTAAAGTAACTGACTTCCCTCCCTCAACTTTATATATGCCATTTACCAACAGTGGATGTGAAAAAGGATGCAGTTCTATATATCACATTCTGGAGCTTTATAATATTCACTGTTATGCCCATCAAATATACATACTTTACCCCTTCCTAAATAAGAACTCATAGAAAAGTTAAAAAAAAAAAGAGTTGAATTTTACTTTCTCTACCATCCTTGACAACTGATTTTAGAAAATTAAAAGCAACAAAAAACTCACTGTACTTAGTAAGAAACAAAAATAAATGTTCATCTTCTGTACTAGGATGGAACAGCTATGTGCCTTTAGATTCTTATTTTCCTTGTGGTTTCTCTAATGAGTTTTTATAATCCTACATTGACCTTGAACCACATTTTTCTTTTCTACAAGGTGTTTGGCTATATATGAATAGCAATTGCAACCACTACAAAAACAAACACTAACTCATGTAATGAAAAGTTTAAGAAAATAGAGATGAAAAAAATAAAATGGTGCATAAAAAGACATTGAACATATTTTGATCCATGTCTTTTAATTCCTCCTTCTTTCCCATGGAATTTAAGCAGGATCTCAGAGATGAGAGAGTAAATGCCTGAATACTCTCAGCAGAAAAGGTGGGAAATAATAGAAGATGGGATCAACAGACTTGGACACGAGCTCTGTAACAAATGTGGGTCTAACCACTTCAAACTTTGTCAATTTGCTGGTTTGAGACTCATTTGAACTAAAAAAAAAAAATCTCCAGAACTATATTCATAAAACTGATTAAAAAAAAAAAAGGGTTCTCAGTGCAGGAAGCATTTGTCTGGTCTTGGTCACTTAAGCATCTACAAAAAGTCACACACACACACACACACACACACACGCACGCATACCACAAAGCAGGTTTACTCTCTTAGAAAATACAAGAACCTTAGATTGTACCATGTACAAAGATTTAAAAAGCAGGGCTCAATCCATATGAATAGTCCACATTATAACACCCAACTCTAAAAATACTGAAGGTAAACTTTCATCCAGAAAGGCAAAATCAAATTTATTAATTTTTCTTCTTCATATGTTATCTTTAAGAAAAGAACATGTTAAAATAAACTTCTTGATGAAGAGTGTTGACATGTGAGAAATTTGATCAATGGAGTTTCCTGCTAGAAATTTAAGGCAAAATTTAAAGATATTTATGAAGCTAAAACGTTTATTTATGTAACATCATTAGACTTTGTCAAATGAACTGAGAAATAACTTTAGGTATTAAGACAAAGAAAAGTTATTTTTAGTTTGGTGACTTTTGTTACAGCAATTTAGTCTGTGCATTAACTTAAACAGCAGGAAAATTCATGTCTCTCTTCAATAACAGTCTAGAGTTGGCTGTAGATAGCAGATTGGTAAATTCTGCTTTAAACCAGGGACAGTTCCATTTATTCTGCATAACTGAGGTAGATCACCACCACTTCAGTCACATCATAGTCCATGGAGGGAAACAAAAACAGAAAGTAAATCATGTTCCTTTAAAAAAATAATAATAATAATTTGGAACTTACACATATCACATCACATTACTAATTTCCCTTTGCCAGGGGTTTAGTCAAATGTCCATGCGCAGCTACAAGCTAGTAAGGCTGGAAAGAGCAGTGCAGAATCAAGCTTCCATGTGGCCTGGTAAAATTTAGATGGTCAGTTACTGAAAGGAAAAAAGCAACTTCGGAAACTGGTGGATAATAAGAGTCTCTGACAAGAGAATAACTGCCTCTGGGAAGGGAGACTAGAGACTCATAATGGGGTAAGAGAAAGCCATGCTTTCATGCTATCCATCTTGTATTTCCATACTGCATCTTGTGTAGCACCTATTCTATTCCAGTGCATGTGAGCTTTAATTCTATTAATCATTTCACTGAAAATTTTGTTCTTTAAAATAGTTTAAAAGAGATTTTATAAGAGTTAAGATTAGGGGTGCCTGGGTGGCTCAGTCAGTTAAGCATCCAACTCTTGATTTTGGCTCACGTCATGACCTCAAAGTTATGACTCAATCACTGTGTTGGCTCAATCACTCTATACTGAGCACAGCATCTGCTTAGGATTTTCTTTCCCTCTCCCCTTCCCTCCACTTATTCTAAGTTAATTAGTTAGTAGTTAATAATTAATTATTTTTAAAAGGCCTTAAAATTAAACAAAAACATATAATGGCTCTTTCCAACGAGCTTTGTACTCTCAATACTAGCTAAGGCTTAATATTTAGCCTTAAAACATACAAATATACCTGCATGGGCTTTAAGACATATATTCACATACCTTTAAATATTTTTAGTAGAATAATTAAGATCACAATCTGGAACCAGGCTGCTAGATTCAAAACCTGGCATGACCATAGCATACATAACACTGTGACATAAAGCAACTTACTTAATCATTCTGTCAGTCTAGTTTCCTCATCCATAAAAGGGGTCAATAATAATTCCTTCTTCAGTAATCTGCTGTGCAGCCTGAATGGTTTAATAAACAATAAAGCATTTCTGACAAGTGTTATCATTGCTTGCTATTACTGTTATTAAAAATTATAATTGATTATTAAAAGATATCACAGCAAACATACATAATTGTTTGCCCAATAACCATCTTCTCCCTCCTTATTAATTCACAACTTCAGTTTTATTCTGTATGGCAAAGTATTCAATTAAAAACATTAACCTCCATGCTACCCTTGGAGCTAGAAAGAAATATCTGACACTGTCCTGGCCAAAGAGATGAAAGTAGAAGTCACTCAGTAGGCAAGCCAGTTAGGTTATTGTCATCTGCCCTGAAGCTAAAAATGTAATTTTTTTTTTAAATTCCCATAAGCATAGGAAACTACTTATCAAATCTAACAGAAACTTACAAAACTAAAACAACTTCTCTGGTCACTCTATCTTTGTGGCATTCATATTTTAAAATTCAGGTTGTGGTTTGCAAAAATGAGATGCTTCTCATAAGATTTGGACTGCATCTATAGAATACCTAAAATAATAATGTGTTCTTTCATCTGATAGGTGAATACTATATATGTGATTCAGATTTTCATTTACTTAAAAGGTTTATTGGTTACTCTTCGGAAAGCAAACCATCCTTGGTTTCCAAAATCAACAATATCCTATTCTCAGTATCTACCATTAAAACTGATATCCACAGAACTACTATCATGTCTATTATCATTTTTGTTCAGGTAAATACGAAACTTGTTTTTAATATCCTCTTTTCCTAACACATCATTCTATTTATTCCAAACTGAGTAAATTCAGCTTTTCTTGAAAGGCAACTTAACTCCAAATTTAAAAAGATACTATAATTTAGAAATTCAAAAGAAAAGAAAAGAAAGGAACTCTAGTGTTCACTTTCCATTCTAAATATCAGGGATAAAGTAGTAAGCAAAACATATAATTCCTGCTTTCATAAAGTTTATATTTTAGTGCAAGATAAAGAGTTAAACACTTAATTACGTAATGAATAATTTAATTACCATGGTAATAACAACTAATCAGAAGGTATCCAGAGAGTTCAGAAAAAGGTTTGAAAAGCAAATAATATTTAAATTTAAAATTAAACTTAAATCTCAAGGATCAAGGACACACCTGGTAGGGAGGGGAGGGCAAATGTTCCAAATTGAGTCAACAGTGTGCTTGAGAGCAGTACTATAGGAAGCCACATGGTACAACCAAGAAACCACAGAGTGAGCTAGAATGCAGCAGCAGAGGCAAGTTGTGTGAGATAATGCCTGTGAGGATTTCAGAATTTATACCAAATAGCACTTCACACATTGTGATGGCTAATTCCTTGTGTCAACCTGACTGACCTAAGGGATGCCCAAACAGCTGGTAAACATTATTTCTGAGTATGTCTGTGAGGGTGTCTTCAAAAGAGATTAGCATTTGAACATCTCTTTCACCAATGCAGATGGGCATCATTCAATTCACTGAGGGCTTACATAAAACAAAAAGGCAGAGGAAGGGGGAATCTGCTCTCTTTGCTTGAGCTGAGGCAACCATCCTCTACTGTCCTTAAACATTGATGCTTGGGGATCTAGGCCTTTGGTCTAAGACTTACCGCATCTTAAGGTCTCCCTTTTCTCCCTCATCTCCCCTGGTTCTCAAGCCTTTGGACTTGAACTGAATTACACCACAAGTTTTCCTGGTTCTCATGATTGCAGAAAGTCGAGCCTGTGATTTCTTGGCTTCTATAATCACATAAGCTAATTCCTATAATAAAATCTCCTCTTACTTATAACTGTATCTAAATCTATTTCAATCCTATTAGTTCAGGGTTATATATATTTTTTTGAGAACTCTAATATACCTGTATTATTATTATTCATCCTATTGTCATAGCTAGCTTATGCTGAATAATAAAAATCTTGATGCCTTAAAGTTATCTTTTTTTTTTCTTATCCCACTACTTGGCCACCAATGTTAAAATGGAGACCCTGCTTGCTTTGTGATGTAGATTGACAAAGCTATAACTAGCTGGGACATTATAAGTTTCCGTGGCAGAAAGTAAAGAAAGCTATAAAAGGACTCAAATTGACAATATAATTCTTGGGCCCCAAACTGCACAAATTGCTCTTGCTCACAGTTATTGGCCAGAATGGACGCATAGGCCAACCAATCACAGTGTGCCAAGAAATGCAATCCTACCATGAAGGCAAAAACACTGTAATACTCAGCATTGTAATAAGCAGCATTAATGATGACCACATCACTGTGAAAAGGAAAGAAAAAGAAAAGTTCTATCAATGATTAAAGTGGAGGGTTGAAAACACTATTTTTACAAAAGTTCAAGAGAAAAGACTGAAATAAAGAAAACAAACAGTAAGAATAACAATAGAAACTTCTTCATGGTGAGATTATGCATGGCTTACATTTTATTTTATATATTTCTTTGTGTTTTTTTAAAAATGTTCCCCAATAAATTTTTTATTATTATATTCTATATTCTATATTATTATATACATTATTATAGTACATTTTATTATAATAGATTATTCTTGGTTATAAAAAAATAGAAAAAGAATCTTCAAGAGCAACTAAAATAACATAGAAGTTTTTCAAAAAGTGTAGAGGTAGTCATCAAGGGATATTAGAATACTCCTGAATATAAGGCAGCTAGCATCCATCCTATCTTGCTGTTCAGATGTACATGGTTTCCTTCCACTAAGGACATCTCATAGTACAAGATGGTTGCCAGAGCTCTGGTCATTACTGATTTCCCAGGAAGCAGAAAAGAGGAAGAGAAGTAGAATCTCCCTGTAAAGATATTCCCCATAAATTAAGCATACTATTTCCATTAACATCTCCTTCAACCATGTGACTGGTAAAGTGGGCTGGAAAATGAAGTATTTACTCTAGATAAACATATATAACTCAAATATCAGAAATTCTATTACTGTGAGAAGGTTTTTTTTTTTTTTTTTAAAGATTTTATCTATCCACCTGACAGTCAGAGACCACGAGTAGGCAGAGAGACAGGCAGAGACAGAGAGGGAAGCAGGCTTCCCGCTGAGCAGAGAGCCTGATGTGGGGCCCGATCCCAGGACCCTGGGATCTTGACTTGAGCCGAAGGCAGAGGCTTAACCCACTGAGCCACCCAGGTGCCCGGAGGAGGTTTTTTTTTTTAATTGCTACCTATTATAACTTCAATTGGCATCCTTGTCTCTAACATCAATTTCTTTCTTGTCTTTCCCTCATGCTGCAATCTGAGATATAGACGTCTTTTTCAAATGGCTTATCTTTAATGGTTCAAAAATGGTCCAAGATAATCTTTGGATACTTTCTTCTTATTCTCCTTGTCTTGTCTAGTGAATATATACACACACCAAATTGTAATATATCAAATTTGCCTTATTTTCAATAAAAGCATCACTTGCCTCCCCACTGATATAAAAGAAAAACAACTTAGACTTAACAAATTAATGCAATCGAGTTTGAATCAGTCTCTGCCATGGAAATAGATAATTTATACTTCATAGTCCAAAATGGACTTGGAAGAAGGAAGAAGATATACCATCATGGAAGAGGAATAGGTGTGTTTGATCCTGGAATTGTTCTCCTTTGCTGCTCCATTTAGTCTAGTATTTGGGCATTGACTTCTGTCCCTCTACTATCTGCTGGAGTGTCTACAGCTGGTATAAATCAGCAGCCATGATCTTGGCACAAACAATGCCAGATGATTACTCCCAAGGCACTCAGCCACCTTCCCCATTGACTAGGTCTTCCCCTTACATCTAGCTGGCACTGTAGATCCCCTGAAGCCATACAGTTATTGCAATTTAATCCATTTAAGTCCTATATCATCTCTGAAAATGGCTTATAGTATGACTCCATTTTCAGGCCTCCTAGAATTTTATTTTTAATTTATAAAGAGAAGCTTTGGAATGCAAAAATCCCTTTTCTTTTTCACCAAAGCTTAGTTAACAAGCCCATGGTATCACTAAGAACACAAGAAAATCAGCTTTAAATCTCAGAGCTCAACAAAGATTCATTTGTTTTGGGCATCATGTTCTTAATACATAGCATGGAGAAGGCCCTATTATTTAGAGGAAATTAAAAATAAATCATTTTAGTATTAAAAATATTACCCCAGTGTATGCATCTCATGCCATAACACCCACATATAATAAATGTAGCTAATATTTTTGATCATTCATTCTGTGCCAGACACTGCTTTTTTAAATTGCTTTATAAGTGACAACTAAACTTCCCAACAAAATTATAACTGTTATCATTTCTATTTTTTAGAGGAAGAAACTAAAGCACAGCTAAGTTAATTGTTCAAGGTTGCACAGACTATGTTCAGAGCCAATCTGGCTGCATAGCATGTGACACCATACTGCTTTCCACATGAATATGCTCCATAGACATAAATACCATCTATAGGCTAATGAATTCTAAATTTAAATATCTAGCCTTGAAGTCTCCCCTAAACTTCAGACTCAAATACTAAGTGGTAACTTAATTTTCACTTGGATCCTGAATAGTTATCTCAAAAATAGCATCTTCCAAACCATATGCCTGGTTTCTATGCACCACCTCTTCCAGCTTGCACCTGTCCTTATCATTCTGGTAAACAGCCTCATCATCTTTCCAATTGCTCAAACCAAAATAATAGGATCTTGATTTTTTTTTTTTTCCTCACACACTCTGTTTCCAGTCTATCAGAAAATCTTGTTGGCTCTATCTTCAAAACACATCCAGAATGCAAGCACTTCTCAATCTCCATTGCTACCACCTGGTAGACAGTAGACGGTCCAACACACCATCATCACTCTTCTAGATTACTGAAAACCCTCTCACATGGCCTCTATGGTCCCACTCTTCCCCCAGGGCAGCCAGGACAATCATTTAAAACATAATTCATAAATTTACAATGCTCCTTTGCTTAAAACCTTCCGATAGACTTCGTGTCACTCAGAGTAAAAGCATAAATCTTTACAACTGATTGTGTGACACTACGTGACCTGGCTCCACTGCTCTCCCCTGCACCTCATACTTTACTATTCTCTTCCCATTCACTCAGCATCTCACTCATCACCTCTTCTGTCATTTGACTCTGGACCCTGTGGCTTCCCTGATGTTACTCATATCCACTAAGCATGCTTTTGTCTCTGAGTCATTGTACTTGTTCTTCCCTGGACCAGAGGGGTCCTTACCAAATATCTGCTGCCTTCCTTCTTTCTTTCAGGTATTTACTCTTGGATACAGTCACTTTATCTAAGAGGCCTTCCTGACCACTGTATTTGACATGGCAATTCATGCACTCCCTCCATGTCTTGGTTCTTTCTCTCCCCCTTTCTCTGCCTTTTTTTCATTATATTACCATCTAACATATCATAACAGTTCATTGTGAGCCTCTTTACACTAAAATGTAAACAGGAAATGTTCTCTGTCTTGAACATAGCCATATCTCAGCCTAAAATATATCCAGCACATGACAGATATTAAAAAAAATGTTAAATAAATTAACAGTGCACAGGGTCATACAGACTACTTAGAATTTCACAAAAGTGTTTTATATTTCTTTGTCTTTATGTGCTCTATTCCCTCTGCTATAAATACCATTTCCTATTTCTTTCATTGAGCAAACTCCTGCTTGTACTTCAAAACTTACTTTTAGCTTTGCCTTCTCAAGGAAATCTTGTTCATATCTAGAGAATAATGTTCTACAATACTTACCTTCTGGCCTCTGTCTTTGTTGATTCACTTGAGGATCTCTCCACTAGACTACAACATCCTTAAAGTAATCCCATTTTATGTAATTTTCTCTCTTATTTGATTCACAGCCACACTACTTGGGTAACTCCATACTTCAAGTTTCCTACTGGCCACAATTACCAAGAGACCTGTCCTACCATAGGAGGATTTCATGCAGAAATTCCAAATCATGCCACTATTTCCCCAAATTATTAATAATGTAACATGTATAATATGTAAAAATTTAATATTCTAAGGAATATTGGTCATCTTCACAACCTCAAAGCTTATTTTACCAATTATTATCTATGTGATTATTAGCATTTTCAATAATTTCTTTACCTATAAAATTAAAAAGTTGGAATAAATGATCTCTAAGACTTCCTACTTTCAAAGGTTCTTTAATATAGTTAATAGTAATACTCATAACTGATAATCATGAATTATAAATTGAGAATATATAATATCATTTACTGTATTTTTTCAGCTAAAATTATAATAATTAGGCATCTTTCGGCACCAATTTTCTTCTTCTCTCTTTCTTTTCTTTTTTTTTTTTTTGAAGTCAGGAAACTTGTTACTTCACTTTGTCCAGTGGGGGTGAAGGTGTCCTCTCTTTCTGTTAATTGGAAAAAAAACCTGATGACTGTCCAGTAATCCAGTAATTATTTCTCATCAAACTCTTTTGATTATGGATTATCAATTACTTGGAAGAATCAACTGTTCTGTTGAGTATTTTATAAAAGTCTAGTAACACAATAATAAATGTTCGATTAAACACAAATGAGATGTTAAGATCACGCATGCATATAAAACACATGCTTTTAAGAATTTAAGCAATATCAAGAGATACCCAGGAACTTCAAACAAACAAAAAAGCAGAAAATCCTTCTTATAAAATCTCAGATCTTTTTGGAGAATAATAGCCTAAAAGATTAGGACAGAATAACAAGTCAAGCACTTCTTGGGAAGAACTAGCATGTTTATTTATACAGGGACAAAAGAAAATGTAATAAACCCTCTAGCTGCCTTGGGTCACAGCTTGTGGCTTATAACCCAAACAAAGAAAAGAATAGAACAGATCCTACAGGTTAGTCATGATGGAAATAAGTTTCATGATCTAGCTGACAGGTTCTTTAATATTTTTGTTGTAGGTAAAGTGGAATGGAGAGATATATTACACTGCCTAGCATGTTTTCAGTCTGCTTTTATTCTACAGCTTTAGTTTCTTCTCTCATTTTCTCCTTTCATACTTGATCTTGTTCCCGTTGGAAGTGAAACAATAAATCACCTGGTTTGCTTCCCAAAGGGCTAGGATAGGATTAGAGTAAGATGGAGCACAAGATTCTTATTAATTTCCCTGGATCTATGACTGAGAAGACATTTGCAGCCTGAGAGTACTCTGCCTTTATGTAAGATTTGAGCAGATTCTATGATTGTGTGGAGAAAGTCATTCCAGATAGTTCATGGAGTCATCTCTGTCACTATAGTGTAACCTTGGGCAATACACATAACCTCTCTGAGCTTTATTTTCCTATTGTGAGAAATGGGTATGAAATCATATTTTGGGGAGCAGTTTAATGAGGCTTAATTGAGATCAAGTCCACAAAGTGCTTAATATACTGCCTTGTATATTTATTCTTTCAGCAAATATTTGAGTTCCTACCATGATCCATATTTTAAGCTATAGTTACTTGTTACATAAACATTTTATGTTTATTATCAGCAGTATTAGCCTATCAATGCCAGGAGAAAAACATTCCAAATTATTCGCATTGCAATTTCAAGAGTCCCTTTGTCCAAGGGAAAGGAGTGGTAAATAAAAAGTTAACCTTCAACCTGCTTTAAAAAGGCTTGCCTAGAGGAATAACTATGTTGGTGCCTTCTAGACCTCTTTTTTAAGATTACTTGGATTAGTTCTGATTTTGAAAGTGAAACAAAGGTTTGCTGTTCCATAATTAATATTTATGCATTAGGTATTTGTTAAAAGGCTATATCAGGCTATTAGAGAAACAAACAAATGCAAGTTGTCTTAAAAGAGGATATTTTAAAACTAATAAAGGGAAATAAAACAAGTATAAAAAAACAAAGTATATGATAAATGTTGCATTGATGATAGAGTACTAAATAAGAAAGCTATACAAGAGTGTATGCTAAAAATAAGCTTTACAATAGCTTCAATCGCTGTGACTCCAATCTAAATTTGAAGCTAGTACTTAACCCCCTCCCCTCTCACCCAATGTGACATCATAAATCAAATCAGTTTTTCCAAATGGAATTCCCAAAGAGCAAATAGAGGGCCTCCAAACTGCCACTGGAAGCTGCTGGTATTCAGACATTTTATGACTTTTCTTTTTAAATTGATTGTGAAGCCTCCATTTTAGTGAATTTCTTTGGTTCTGCTCCTCTTTCTTTGTAACAAAAGGATAGTTATTTTGAGTCAATCCCTTGACGCCAAGTGAAAAGAGAACAGTCTTGTATAGGAGAATTAGACACATTTAGAAGCTAAATATGGCACTCCTGTTAAGCAGTCTTGGAAAATTTCAAGGCAAAGGGATTCATAAGGAAATTGCAGTTGGGAAGAGAATAACAAGCATCTGAAAGTCAGAGAATAAAATGAGAGGAATAGTTGGAAGTGCAAGTACAGAATCAGATAATTGAGGCAAATCGTGCACAGTGCTTTGAGATTTTCAGGAGAAAGTTACCACAATATATAAACTTAAATTATTATTCGCTAACACTGAACTTTCTCAATATAATCAGCAGCTGAGAAATGTAAGGACAAGGAAAGATTGTAATGTAGCAACAATTCATTTAAACTTTAGGGCATACAGTTGTTTAGAAAAAGCGTTCAGAATACCCTCGATGGGTGATCAATGGGTAGTTACAGAAGCTATCTGTCCCACCTACAATTAGCTGAGTCCATAGGTGAGCCACCTTGGAACCATTTGTTATGCCACTATTCAGAGTCATGATCTCCATTAGATGTATTGGTACCACATCTGTGGAAAGGTAGCTGTACATTGCAAATCATAGGTGACCAAAGAGTAGAAATTAAATCACGTACCGATAGATTTTAAGACATTTCCCTATAAAATGTTTCTAAATAATAACAGAATTTAAAGGTCTACAAAGTACCTCTAAAAATAAATCCATACTAATTGTGTCACAATCTATGTTGCTGCAAAGATATTTCTTGTTAAAACTCTAGGGGCTAAATCCCTGGCCAATATATTTTCTCCCTCTATAGTTATTCTCAATCTCTCTCTCTCTCTCTGTGTCTCTGTCTCTGTCTCTCTCTCTCTCATTTATTTTATAATCTCATGGATTAAATTACAATGTATTCTCTGGTGGTGTATCTCCAATCAAGGCTCCACTTCTAAACAAAAATGTAACTGTATATATTCCACTGCCTCCTCAATTTATCCCCCTGGATATCTTATAGGCACTTCATACCCAACATATCCCAAAATGAATTCATGAGCTTGATTCCCAAGCCTGTTCCTCCTCTCGTCTCCATTATTCTGTGAACAGGTGGATCATGCGCTTACTTTTTTAACACAGTTTTAGCAGTTACCTCTGACTCTCTCTCTCTACAAAACCATCCTACCCCTTGCCCCATCTAAGTAATCACCAAATCCACACATTCTCCTCTAAATTTTTTGAATGTGTCTATGACTATAATTATAATAAGAGAAAATATTTATATAGCATTTACTCTGTGACAAGGCCCTGTTCTAAGTACTTTGCATATATTGACTCATATGATCCTGTCAATAACTCTGAGTAAGTATTACTGAGTAAGTAAGTATTACTTACTTAGTTGTTACTATTCTTATTTTACTGGATATTAAGGTTATTAAGGCCAAAATAAGTTAAATAAATTCCCCAAGGCAGCCTAAGTGTTCTGGTGGAAACAGGATTTGAAACCAAATAATCCGCCCCCAGGTCCCATGCTGTTAACCATCTGAGCTAGTGCTACCCCAGACAGGGTTGACACCAGCACATGGAATTCCCAAAGAGCATACATCTGTGGAAGCTGTTGGTGTTCAGATGTGAAGTTTTCACTTTAGTGAATTCCTTACCTAGATTATTCAATATCATCCTGTCTTCTCTTTTATGCACCTTGGTGTTTTTTGGTTTATTTTGCTTTGTTTTATGCCCACCCATACCCATTCTCCATTATACACAGAGTGGGCTTTTTAAAATTAAAATCTAGCTAAGATATACACTAACCCCCGAAACCCCCCAAAAAACAGAAAAAAAAAAAAAAACCCACTTTCAATGTCATTCTATTGCTCTTAAAATCAAGGAAAAAGTTCTTTGCTAGGCTTATGTGATTAGGCCCCTGTCAGCCTCTTCAGGCTTCTCTTCTGATACTGCCTGGCAGACTCCCTACACCATGGTTTTGTATCAGCTTCTTGAATATTTTCTTCCTTACTCTAGATCTTGAAGATGCTACTCAAGTCTCAGCTTAGCTAAATTCTAGCCATCATTAGATCATAATTTAAAAATCATTTCCTAAGGGAATCTACTCTTGATATCTCATATATATGATTTGATAGAACCATGCAGCACTCATATCATTTTTAATTAATTAAATATTCATTTAACATTAGTCTTCCACACTAAAGTATACAGTTCATGAGGCCAAGAACTCCATGTCTATCCCGATTTCTGAGATATCACCAGTGTCAAGCATATTGTCTGGCACTTAGTAAGCACTAGATGAGTATAAATTTAATGATTAAAGAAATGAAATACCTTTATTTTTGTGCTGATTAGAAATGTGAGCCATGTTCACAGAGAAAATACAGAAATTTTAAAACAATAAATTTACCCCCTCCAAAATAAAACAAAAGTGATCATCACTACTAACATTTGCGTTTGCATCGTATCAGTATAGATAACTTAACATGACTTAGTTTCAATGGCTAAATTCTATTCTAGTTCCTTCTTTTTTTCCTTCCTGAAACCAGGAAGCACCTATCACCATGTTTAAATTATAATTAGCAGATAACTACTGAAGTCTCAATTTTTATAAGGCACTATACTAGAAGTTTAAGTTTTAAAATGTGTATATGAAATAACCCTTATTCTGAGACATCAAATGGAATACATTGTCTGACACATGATTTGATGGAACAGAATATTCAAATTTGTGATTGACCTAAAAATCAATATAAATTATTAATATCAACCCATGACAAGGCTTCTGTTCCATAAGATCTCATAGGGCACTTGGCAAGATGATATGTACACATGGAAAAATAAGTAAATATACAACATATGCTAAGTGCCCGGATTAATCATTTGAACTACAGAAATTCAGAAGTTTGAGATATTGGCATGGACTGACATAATCATGGCAAGCTTCACTGAAAAGGAAGAAGAGGAGATTCTACAATATAGTTAGAATGATGCGTTAGATTTAGTGGTTAATACATGCTTTATCAAACCTCCTTTCAATATTTTCTTACTTTGAACAATTATAATTCCCCAAAGTGTTTCTATTTTCAACTCTGTTTTGCATTATTTTTCTTTATATTGGCATCTCCTAAAGTGAGATATGGAGGAATACTAGCTGCACATGACCTTCCATACACACACACACACACACACAGGTTTTGACCTACAAATATGTTTGTGTCAAACATATTACAAAACTATTTCTGCTTCTTGGATAATCATAAAGTCTCAAAGTAAACTGAAGAAACTTTTTAAATTTTATTTAACCTGGTAAAGCTCACACTTTTTCAACCATGGACTCCATCTTTAATGAGATCTCTAATAAGACAAAGAAACAGAAAGCATATATATACTTAAGATGTTGACTCTCAGAAATATACTTGGAGACTCTTCCCCAACAAGCATGTAGTTTGTCTATTATTTGTCAGTTCAATAATCTGGCTCTCTTTTTTTAAAAATAACCCTAATAATACCTGTTGTCATACTCCATCTTTTTTTTTCCAACCTCATTGACTTCAATCACATTTCTTTTTTAGGAACTCCAAAATTCCAACATAATTTTTCATAATTTTCAAGACACTTCATCCAGATTAATAATTTATCACAGAGAGATTTACAACTAAAATAGTTTTCATTCTTTGAAAAATTTGTCTAATTTTCTATGATGCCATGTGAATTTTACCTTTTTTATGTGTCTCTTCCAACATACCTAAATAGAAAATAAACCATTCTTTGTCAGTATCACAGAACGTTCACACAAAACAAAAGGAAAGAAAAACTGGAGTGCAAAATAATTGTCTTATTCCATTTCTCTGGTAACTTAGTGTTATAAACTAATTAGTTTTAGGTCTGAAGCATTAGGTTAACACAAGTACATAGAATAAAGAAGAAAAATAAGGGGTCATAAATGAGAAGAGAAAGAAACTTCTTATCTAGAAGGGGACTGAAAAGGTCTCTAAAAGAATGACAATAAGATACAGAAAAACAAATACACACAAATGTACAAACAACCCTAAGTACTTACTCCATTCTCCACTTCATGAATTTCACCTCCCTTTCAAAGGCCAGCTCAAATAAAACTTCTCAGAACTTACCACCATGACAGCACCCTCCCTCACTGTCTGGTCCAGCAAGAATTCTTTCTTCTTCATCTTCCTCCTAAGGCATTTTGTGCACTTTGGATCTACTTGTTCATTACAGTATATTTCAGCTTGCATTGCACATGGTGAAATGCTCATATGCCTGACTCAACTAGACTGTGGTCTTGACAGCTTCGTCTCCCTTTGCCCCAGGACAGTGCTGCAGAGTGCAAAGTATGTGGGATTTGGAAGAGAACTAAAGTTAATTTACAGCTCTGTGACTTATGAGATGCAAGGAGTTCTCTCAATAACCTCCACTGTTGGAGAGCCTGGGTGGCTCAGTGGTTTAAAGCCACTGCCTTCGGCTCAGGGTCCTAGGATCAAACCCCACATCAGGCTCTCTGCTCAGCAGGGAGCCTGCTTCCCACTCTTTCTCTGCCTGCCTCTCTGCTTACTTGTGACCTCTGTCTGACAAATAAGTAAAATCTTTAAAAAAAATAATAATAACCTCTAGTGGAGGACTAGGGGGAAATTTAATGAGGTAACTTGTATACAGTTCCTGATACATTGTAAATATTAGTCACTACTAGCTTTACTGTAAATGGTAGTCACTATTAGCTTTACTCACAGTAGTATACTATCAGTTCTATCAAGGACGGAAGAGAAAAAGAAGGTAGGAAGAAAAATATGGTCCCAACTCCTCCAATCACTCAGAACTCAGTGCAGGTTCCATTCCTTGATGAGGTTGAGCTGGACTGAGGTGGGGGGTGGGAGGGATTAAATTCATAGGTACTAGGTGGGAAAATGTACCTAGATAGAAGCTTCACCGTGCATCATACATCTAAGACCTTTACTAGGATATGTGGGAGAGAGGGAAGTACTGAAAATTAGGAGTCAATATCCAATGTTTGTTGGTGGTAAAAGAAATTAGAAGAGTAACACAGAAGCCTGGCTGTGCAGACTGGCTTCCAGATTCTGAGTGTATGAATTAATTCCAAGGTGGTGGGGGTGTGGTAGAACTATAAATATGTCTATCCAGATGGGCTTGGAAACTAAGGTCTTTTTGAGCCTGTATCTGGGAGCAGTCTGGTGAATACAGTTTCAACATGAATCTGGGGGAATCAGACATGGGAGAAACAAGATAAAAGCTGAAAGCTGAGGAGTCTGTGCCAGAATCAGGCACTGTAAAATCCAAGAATTCCTGGGATGGAACCAGAGTGTAGAAAAGAATTCCTTTTTTTTTTTTTTCTTTAAATCCAGTTTAGAGAATAAAATAAAATAAAATAAAATGCTTTTGGTCACCTATGAATCCTCAGGGAGTGCCAGAGATCTGATTGTCCAGCCTATAGACTGGGAGCCCATTTAAGTGCCAAAGAATTTCCTCTGTTCATCATGCTCTTAAACTAGAATCCAACACGGTGCCATAAATGCTCTCACACTTTCCCAAAATGACACCAGTAAACATTCCCTTCCCATACAGTAGTACCAAAGACCAAGCAGCCCTGAGCCTATCTGTGGCCCTAACAAGTGCTGGCCCTAACAAGATTTGGCACAGCCTTGGGGCAAGTTCTGCATCTTCCCCAAAGAGGAGCTAAGTAATTGTTTCAAATACCACAGTGGGAAGAAGTGTTTAGAAGGGAGATGGTGGCAAACAGTGGAAGGGGAAGTAGGAATTGTTGAAAAAGAGAAAAGATGAAGAAAAGAAGGAAAAAATTGTAATTATCATAAATTTTCAGTGTCAATTGGCATGAAAATATTTTAATATCTCTGAAATGGAATACTAGGTTTGAGGTCATGTAAGGAAATTAACCAGCTCCCCCAAACCCAAATTGAATATGTGATCAACTGTTCACTCACCCAGTGGCTGAAGGGCAATGAGAACACCAAGGTGCAATTAACCCACAGGAATGGGGGGAAAAGAAGACACTTGCCCATTTTAATTTGAGCTTGTGGCTTAGCCACTGCATGGGAGCCATTGCATTTCTATTCCTTTTTACAGGAACTTCTAGAGAACAACTCTCTGCAGCTGTGTTGATGCTTTTTTTCTAAAAGGAAATGTCAGAAGACTGTCTCTTTAGTGCTATTTTAATTAGGCTCTGCTTGAAAGTATTGTGTGTGTGTGAATCTTGTGATCATGATCTTAATTAGGATCATATTTAGATTCAGATTCAAACTGGACTGGATAATCATCTCCATTACCTTGTATTAGATATGAGGAATCAAGCATGTGCCACTTGTACTGGGAGTATTGTACAAACACAGGATCTTATTAGGGTTTTGTTCTTTCTAGTTCTTCCTCATCTCTCTCCTCTTTCTGAAACCTGATATTATGTGTGTTAAGGAAGCAGCGAGAGCATATGCACCAGCAATGGGGGAGGCTGGGGGGTGGGGAGAAGAGGGGGACAGGGAGTGACAGCAGGGAATAGAGACCACATATTCAAAACACATTTCTAGCACGACTATTCTCTGATGAGAGCTGTGTGTTCTCTTTCAGATGGCAGTTGCCACCAATGAGATGCACTGTTTCCCCAAGTCCCATTCGGCCCAGAATTCTATTGAAATAAGGGTCATAGCTTTTCTTAAAATATCGAAGCATTTTACATAAAGAAATTTGGTATGGCTAGAAAAGAAATAATTGCTTCTCTCTTGAGAAGATGCAAAGTATCATGCTGGCCTGTGATAATCTACTCAGGAAAATATTTCTCTAGCTTAAAAATCATGTATAACTTGTAAGTGGCCACTAGCTCTTATGGTTTTTTTTGTGTATTAATATATTGTTTTCCTTTTAAAGGTAATGAAAAACGAGTTTCTAGGGGTTTATTCTCTTGCTGTAGAGGACTAACACAAAAGAGAAGGCAGGTAATGCCCCTGTGTGGCAAAAGCTGGCATAGCAAGCTTTCTTTCACAGTGGGAGGAAGCAAAGCCACCCAAACTCACCCAGTCTCTTCATTTATAAATTTCTGGTTGAAACTGAACTGCCAAAAGGAACAATCTTCACTAAGCCTGGGAACATCAATGATTAATTAGAGGGTGATATGTTTGAGTAAATCTTACTACTACAGAGAGCTTACACATACTCAGAAAATGATAACAATAGTGGAACTTAAAAGCATCCACTCTTAATATAAGAATGGCGAATCCATTACGTACAGAAACCAATGTTCTTGACTATGAAAAAAATGCTTAAAGGGTCACAGATGATGGATACAATGAGAAACACTAAATATATATCCCTTCTTTGTTCAATTCTTCAAACCTTAAATACTAAATAAGTAATTAAAAAGAAATAGTAGAACAAGACAGTATTTCCTTGGAAACATTTATGATGAAGTCTCATAAAGTCAGCTTTATTAGTGAATATACAAGAGGCAATTCCAGATAGCCCATGATTAGGATGGGGGATATTAGTGGTTTAATCATGCCATCTTTTCATTTTGTCCTTTTATGTATGTATTCTTCAAGACTTTATTTATTTATTTTAGAGAGAGAGCATGAGCAGGGGGAGAAGCAAAGGGGGTAGGGGAAAGAAACTCAAGTAGATTCCACACTGAGCCTCTGAGATCAAGACATGAGCTGAAACCAAGAGTCCAACGCTTAACCAGCTGAGCCACCCAGGTGCACTTAATTTTGCCTTTTAAATGGTATCCCTTAAAGAAGGAATGAAAGAAGGGATGAAAAAGAGAGGAAGGGAAAGAGGGTGGAAGGAAGGAAAGGAAAAGGAAAAGAGGGGCTAAAAGAGAAAAAAAGGCTAGTGGCATGAAAACCCAATTACTGGGGAGGAAGAGCAAGATGGCGGAGGAGTAGGAGACTAAAATATCATCATGTCCCAAGAGTTCAGCTAGGTAGTTATCAAACCATTCTGAATACCTACAAACTCAACAGGAGATAGAAGAGAAGAGCAGCAATTCTAGGAACAGAAAATTGACCATTTTCTGGAAAGTAGGAATTGTGGAGAAGCAAATCCAAAGTGGCAGGAAGACAGACCACGGGGGGAAGGGCCAGCTCCCAGCAAGTGAGAGAGCAGTAGAGCACAAAATCAGAACTTTTAGAAGTCTGCTCCATTGAGGGATGTCCTCCAGAGGCTAGGGGATGGAAACCTGGCGAGGACCTGTGGGGGCTCAAAAAGACCAGGGGTGTCTGAAGGTGTCAGAACTCCCAGGTATCAGAGGGGGAAAGCTGACTGCAGAGATGGGACCAAGGACTGGGCTCTCAGCTCAGGCTTACCTTGAACTGTGATCCGTGGTACAGTAGGGCCACTGCTCTTTAAGCAGGGAGCCCACAAGTGGCAGATCTGGGGATATCCCCTTCTTCCTCCTCCGGGAGGTGCGGCATGGGAATTTGCTGCAGGAATCCGCTGTGTACCAGAGACGGAAATACTGAATCACAGGCTGGGTGAGCTTAGAATGCAGCCAGTGACCTGGGAAATGGGAGGGATTGATGGCTTTTCTCCAAGGGCACATTAAGGAGGAGGAAGGAGGGGGTCTCTCCAGATCTGCCACCTGTGGGCAGATCTTCCCCAGAAGATTACAAAGAATATCCACCAAAACCAAGTTCACCAATCAATAGGAATTGTAGAACTCCAGAGCTAGGGGAAAACAACACATAGAATTCATGGTTTTTTCCCCATGATCCTTTAGTCTCTCAAAGTTAAATTAAAAAAAATTTTTTTCTTACTCTATTTTTCTAATTTTTCCTCTTTCCTATTTTAATGTTTTTTAACCATTTTATCTTATCAATACCATTTTAAAAATATTTTTAAATTTTCATTGTTACAGTCATATTTTACCACTTCAATGTATTTAACCTTATTTGTTGTATACATATAGGTTTTCTTTAAAAATTTGAGATATAATTTCTTCTAATGGATAAAAATATACACTAAATCTAGTGCATGGCTTTGTCCTAGTCTCCAGCCTGCTCACATTTTTTCCTCCTTTTATTTTTTTCCTATTTTCAACCAACTTCTTATCTTACCAATTCCTTTCTTAGAATCTTTTTTCATTTTCACCTTTACAATCCTATTCCATCCCTTCATATTTACCATAATTCCTGTAATATGTAAGTTTTTCTTTCTTTAAAATTTTGGAAGGTAGTTTCTTCAAAAAGACCAAAATACATCCAAAATCAAGTGTGTGACTCCATTCTATTCACCTGTCTAATATATATATATATAATTTATTTCTTCCTTTTTTTCCCCTTTCCTCTCCCCCCAGTTTTGGGTCTCTTCTGATTCAGTTAGTGTATATTTTTCTGGGGCTGCTGCTACCCTTTTAGTATTTTGTTCTCTCATTTATCAATTCTTATCTGGATAAAATGACAAGGCAGAAGAACTCACCACAGTACTGATGGCTAGGGACCTAATCAATATGGATATACTAATGTGTCAGAGCTAGAGTTCAGAATGACAATTATCAAGGTGCAGGCTTGAAAAAAAGCATAGAAGATATTAGAGAATCCCTTTCTGAGAAATAAAAGAACTAAAATCTAACCATGTTGAAATCAAAAAAGCTATTAATGAGGTGCAATCAAATATGGAGGCTCTTATTGCAAGGGTAAATGAGGCAGAAGAGAGAATTAGTGATATAGAAGACCAAGAAATGGAGAATAAAGAAGCTGAGCAAAAGTGAGACAAACAACTACTGGACCATGAGGGAAAAATTCAAGAGATAAATTGATACCATAAGTTGAAACAATATTAGAATAAAATAGGGATCCCAGTAGAAGGAGAGATGGGAGTAGAAGGTATATTGGAATAAATTAGAGAATTTCCCTAAATGGGAAAGGGAACAAGCATCAAAATGCAGGAGGCACAGAGAACCCCCTCAAAATCAATAAAAATAGGTCCACACACCATCATCTTATAGTAAAACTTACAAGTCTCAGTGACAGAAAATACTGAAAGCAGCTTGGGACAAGAGGTCTGTAACATACAATGGTAGAAATATTAGATTGGCATCAGACTTATCCACAGAGACCTGGCAGGCCAGAAAGGGCTGGCATGATATGTTCAGAGTACTAAACAAGAAAAATAGGTAGCCAAGAATACTATATCCAAGCTAGGCTGTCAATGAAAATAGAAGGAGAGATAAAAATCTTCCAGGACAAATAAAAATTAAAGGAATTTACAAACACCAAGCCAGCCCTTCAGGAAATATTGAAAGGGCTCCTCTAAGCAGAAAGCCTAAAAGTAGTAGACCATAAAGGAACAGAGACAATACACAATAACAGTCACCTTTCAAGCAATAAAATGGCACTAAATTCATATCTTTCAATAGTTACCCTAAATGTAAATGGGCTAAATGCTCCAATCAAAAGGCACAGACTATCAGAATGGATTAAAAACAAGAGCCATCAATATGTTGTCTAAAAGAAACTCATTTTAGACCCAAAGACACCTCCAGATTTAAAGTGAGGGGGTAGACAACAATTTACCATGTTAACAGACATCAAAAGAAATTTGGGATAGCAATCCTTATATTAGGTAAATTATACTTTAAGCCAAAGACCATAACAAGAGATGAGAAAGGACACTATGTCATACTTAAAGGGTCTGTCCAACAAGAAGATCTAACAATTTAAATATCTATGCCCCTAACATGGGAGCAGCCAATTATATAACCAAATAATAACAAAATCAAAGAAACATATCAACAATAATATAATAATAGTAGGGGACTTTAACACACCCTCACTGAAATGGACAGATCCTCTTAGCCAAAGATCAGCAAGGAAATAAAGGCTTTAAATGACACAACGAAACAGATAGGCATCACAGATATATTTAGCACATTCCATCCCAAACAACAGAATACACATTGTTCTCTAGTGTACATGGAACATTCTCCAAAGTAGATCACATCTTTGGTCACAAATCAGGTACCAAAAGATTGGGATTGTTCCCTGCGTATTTTCAGACCACAATGCTCTGAAACTAGAACTCATCACAAGAGGAAAGTTGGAAAGAACTCAAATACATGGATGCTAAAGAGCATCCTACTAAAGAATGAATGGGTCAACCAGGAAACTAAAAAAGAATTTAAAAAATTCATGGCAACAAATGAAAATGAAAACACAATGGCTCAAAATTTCTGGGACACAGCAAAGACGGTCCTAAGAGGAAAGTATATAGCAAGTATTTCTCAAGAAACAAGAAAGGTCTCAAGTACACAATCTAACCCAAAACCTAAAGGAGCTGGAGAAAGAACAGCAAAGAAAGCCTAAACCCAAATAAAAAGAAAAGTCAAGAATGAAAGTGGAGAGACCACAACCAACACCAAAGAAATACAAAAAATTATCAGAACATATTATAAGCAACTATACACCAGCAAATTTGACAATCTGGAAGAAATGAATGCATTTCTAGAGATATATAAACTACCAAAACTGAAACAGGAAGAAATAGAAAACCTGAACAGACCCATAACCAGGAAGGAGATTGAAGCAGTCATCAAAAATCTCCCAACAAATGAGAGCCCAGGGCCAGATGGCTTCCCAGGGGAATTCTACTAAGCATTTAAAGAATTAATTCCTATTCTCCTGAAACTGTTCCAAAAAATTAGAAATGGAAGGAAAAATTCTAAACTCATTTGGTGAGGCCAGCATTACCTTGACCCCAAAACCAGACAAAGACCCACCAAAAAGGGGAATTATAGACCAATATCCTTGATGAACACGGATGCAAAAATTCTCACCAAAATTCTAGCCAATAGGATCCAACCATACATTAAAAGGATTATTTACCAAGACCAAGTGTGATTTATTCCTGGGCTGCACAACATCCACAAATCAATCAATGTGTACAATACATTAATAAAAGAAAGAACAAGAACCATAGGATACTCTCAATAGATGCTGAAAATGCATTTGACAAATACAGCCTTTTTTCTTGATCAAAACTCTTCAGAGTGGAGGGATAGAGGGTACATACCTCAATATCCTCAAAGCCATCTATGAAAAACCCACAGCGAGTATCATTCTCAATGGGGGAAAACTGAGAGCTTTTCCCTTAAGGTCAGGAACACAGCAGGGATGTTCACTATCACCACTGCTATTCGACATAGTACTAGAAGTCCTAGCCTCAGCAATCAGACAACAAAAAGAAATAAAAGGAATCCAAATCAGCAAAGAAGTCAAACTCTCACTCTTTACAGAGAATATGATACTTTATGTGGAAAACCCAAAAGACTCCACTCCAAAACTGCTGGAACTCAAACAGGAATTCTGTAAATTGTCAGGATAAAAAAATCAATGCACAGAAATCAGTTGCATTTTCTATCCAACAACAGCAAGACAGATGAAAGAGAAATTAAGGAGTCAATCCCATTTACAACTGCACCCAAAACCATAAGATAACTAGTAATAAACATAACCAAAGAGGCAAAGAATCTGTACTCAGAAAACTATAAAGTACTCATGAAAGAAATTGAGAAAGAAAAAAAAAGAAATGGTAAAACATTCCATGCTCAGAGAATGGAAGAAAAAATATTGTGAAAATGTCTATGTTACCTAAAGCAACCTACACGTTTAATGCAATCCCTACCAAAATCCCATCAATTTTTTTCAAATAAATGTAACAACAAATCCTAAAATTTATATGTAACCAGAAAAGACCCCAAATAGCCAGAGGAATGTTGAAAAAGAAAACCAAAGTTGGTGGCATTACCTTTCCAGACTTCAAGCTCTATTACAAAGCTGTAATTGTCAAGACAGTATGGTACAGCACAGAAACAGATATATAGATCAATAGAACAGAAGGGAGAGTCTAGAAATGGACCCTCAACTCTATATTCAACTAAATTTTGACAAAGCAGGAAGGAATGTCCAATGGAAAAAAGACAATCTCTTCAACAAATGGTGTTGGGAAAATTGGACAGCCACATGCAGAAGAATAAAACTGGACCATTTCCTTACACCACACACAAAAATAGACTCAAAATGGATGAAAGACCTCAATATAGACAGGAATTCACCAAAATCCTTGAGCAGAGCACAGGCAGTGACCTCTTTGACCTCAGGCACAGCAACTTCTTCCTAGAAATTTCGCCAAAAGGTAAGGGAAGCTAGGGCAAAAATGAACTATTAGGACTTCATCAAGATCAAAAGCTTTTGCACAGCAAAGGAAACAGTCAACAAAACCAAAAGACAACTGACAGAACAGAAGATATTTGCAAATTACATATCAGATAAAGGGATAGTATCTATAATCTATAAAGAACTTAGCAAACTCAACACCCAAAGAACAAATAACCCAATCAAGAAATGAGCAGAGGACATGAACAGACATTTCTGCAAAGAAGACATCCAATTGGCCAACAGACACATGAAAAAGTGCTCCACATCATTTGGCATTAGGGAAATACAAATCAAAACCACAATGAGATACCACCGCACACCAGTCAGAATGGCTAAAATTAAAAAGTCAGGAAACGACAGATGTTGGCGAGGATGTGGAGAAAGGCGAACCCTCCTACACTGTCAGTGGGAATGCAAGCTGGTGCAGCCACTCTGGAAAACAGTATGGAGGTTCCTCAAAAAGTTGAAAATAGAGCTACCCTATGAACCAGCAGTCACACTACTGGGTATTTACCCTAAAGATACAAATGTAGCAATCCTAAGGGTCATGTGCACCAGAATGTTTATAGCAGCAATGTCCACAATGGCCAAACTATGGAAAGAACCTAGATGTCCACCAGCAGATGAATGGATAAAGAAGATGTGGTATAGCGGTGCCTGGGTGGCTCAGTGGGTTAAAGCCTCTGCCTTCAGCTCGGGTCATGATCCCAGGGTCCTGGGATCAAGCCCCATGTTGGGCTCTCTGCTCAGTGGGGAGCCTGCTTCCTCCTCTCTCTCTCTCTCTCTGCCTGCCTCTCTGCCTACTTGTGATCTCTGCCTGACAAATAGATAAATTTAAAAAAAGAAGATGTGGTGTGTGTGTGTGTGTGTGTGTGTGTAAAAGAATACTATGCAGCCATCAAAAACATGAAATCTTGCCATTTGCAATGATATGGATGGAACTAGAGGGTATTGTGCTAGGTGAAATAAGTCAATCAGAGAAAGACAATTATTATATGATCTCTCTTATGAGGAATTTGAGGGGCAGGGCAAGGAGTTGTAGGGGGTACGGAAGGAAAAAATGAAACAAGATGGGATCAGGAGGGAAACAAACCATAAAAGACTCTTAATCTCACAAAACAAACTGAGGGTTGCTGGGGGTAAGGGAGTAGGGATAAGGTGGCTGGATGATGGACACTGGGTAGAGTATGTGCTATAGCGAGTGCTGTGAAATGTGTAAGCCTGATGATTCACAGACCTGTACCCCTGGGGCAAATAATACATTATATGTTAATTTAAAAAAAAAAAAGAAAGGAAAATAAAATTCAATTTCCGGGCTTTATGTGCATTTCAAGACATAAAATAGGGCCCTGCATAAAGTAGGCACTTCACAAAATTTGCTGTGTATTCAAACAACACCATACCTAGTTTTAATGAAAAACAAAAAATTTAGCACCTCAATGGGCAGCCACATGTCCAGCTAACCCTCTGAGGATTGGAATACCAAAGGAATAAGGACAACACATGTTGGAGGATGATTAGCCACCACCATAGGAAGAACACACACTGACCCTCATGAGGCAGATGAGGTCTTCTATTGTCTATCTCTGCTCGCCCCTGCAGTTTCACTGTTCTCCCATCAGAAGGTAGGGGGATATTGCAGGGTGCTCTCTGATATTCTGCTATAGTTAGAGAGATCCACTGGGATCTAGCCTCTGCTCAGTATATCTCACCTTCCTTCTCTCCTGACCCTCATCCTGCAATTTTTAATGTGCTTATATATCTTCTGGATATAACATTCCATTACACAGCTCTAGACTTCTGCCCTTGAATTTCTTGTCCCTTAATTTCTCTGGACTATTGATAGTCTTCACTGAAACTCTGCTTAGGTGCACTGTCCTTCAACAAAGCACCCCTCCAACACATACTCTCCAGATTAAAATACAAGACCTTTCTCTACTCTCATAGTATCAAATCATTATCTGCTCTGCCCATTATAAAGAGTGCTCTTCTGCTTAATAAATTCAGGTTACATAGGCTCAATTATACAAGAAATAGAACACAGCAAAGAAAAAGAATGTCAACTTGATTCATCATCCCCATATCATGAGGGGTGGTACTCCCAGTTTAGATGTAGCCTTTGAATAGATTATTGGTCTATGGCATATGCATGTATCTGAAGCACTGTTCTGTTATTTATTTACTTATAATGAAAAGTAAAATACAAAATACAAACATCCACATTTATAGTTTTTATAGGATGGGAAAGAAGCAAGAAGAGTAAAGGTCAGTCTAATCAACATTTACAGTTCTCACAATAACTATAGGTATGTATATACAAACCATTCTGAACAAATGAACTTAAGCATGCCCATATTTTCTCTGGCATCTAATCTTTTCATATATAAAAATAAGTACCTATATTGAAATGTTCCATTTACTTGACTATTCCCCTTACTAAACTGCAAACTCCTTAACTCAAGATTCATGTCTTGTATTTCCTTATATTGCAGCACATAAAATAATACCTGGTATGCAGAATCATTTCTCACTATATAAAAGTTTTTATAGAATACCAGTTGGGTCACATTTAGAAGAACTTACATAGTTTCATTACAAAGCATCACCCATGTCAGTTTCCAGAAGAGATTTGCTCACCTTGAGTTCAGATGTCCCATAGAAGTAGAAATCTGAAGTCAACAAAACTAAGCTTTAAAGTATACTAGTGAGGTGAATGTAGTAGAATTTTTCTAATATTAACACCTATGGTTTCTGCATATATGAGTCCTGCTTCTCCAATGTAGGAGAAAGTACTAAAATCTCCAACCCCTTTCTCTCCCCCACCCAGCCTTATAACCTTATGTAATCTTGGTTCCAACAGTCAGGTCATCCTGACCTTTTGTCGGGAAGACTTTTCATTACTTCAGGAGCATGGGATGGGTAAAATCAAAGATAACTAGATTTTGGAGGGCCCACTGGATGCACGTTGAATTCATGCTGCAGAACTGGCATCATCCCTGGCATCATGAGTAGTTGCAGAAAAATCTAATTCCTGAAATACACAGCTTGATGGTACCAACAGAACAGGCAAAATTTTCCTCATCAAGCCCAGGACAGTATGGGGCATTGTTCTTAAAAAGTTTGGCCTTCAGTCTGGTCCTCTAGAACTCCCAAGAATTCTGAAAACCTCTGCTATCTTTTAACACATGATCCTCAAAGTATGGTCCTAAATCAGTACCAGCAGCATCTCCTGAAGACTTACTAGGAATTTAAACTATTAAGCCCCACTCTAGACCTACTGAATCAACAATCTGTTTTTAAACAACCTTTCCAGTTAATTCTGAATGCATGCTCAAGTTCCACACCATTAATGAATCTCTTTTCTACTATTTGCAATTAAAATCCCTGATTGGTGTATCTACCAATCACTATTTCCCCTTGTTAAGAGACTGGATTTTCCTGGGTTACCTAATTAAAGGCCTATGGTGTGCAGAGTCAAAGAAAAAAGAAAAAAAAAAGAAATCAGAGTATCTCTTACCTAGAAATAAGTAAAGACATTTCAATATCTTTTATTCTAAATTGAGTTTGTGAAGTGAAACATTTATCATGTTTCAGGCAACACTGTTGTGGTTCATTTTTGCTTGCTTATTTGATTTAATTACCCAGACTTTTTAATGAAGGGGTTCTTTCAAATTTTATTATTACTTGCTTTCTAAAGCACTCAACTCTGTCTAGAATCTGAGAATTGTTTCATTCAGTCACATTTTTCTATTGTGGAATTTAAAATTAAAATTTTGAAAAGTAGGGGAGCCTGGGTGTCTCAGTCAGTTAAGCATTCAACACTTGATTTTAGTTCAGTTCATGATCTCAGGGTCATGAAACACAGCCCACTTCGGACTCTGTGCAGCACAGGGAGTCTGCTTGAGATTCTCTCTCTCCTTCTCCTTCTGCTCCTCCCCTCACGTTGTGTCCCTCCCCACCTCTCTCTCCCTCCAATATGTAAATAAATAAAATAAAATCTTTAAAAAAATGAAAACAAAATTTTGAAAAGTAAAAAGGTAAGGTAATTTTTGATAATACCCTAAATTTAAAAATCTGAATATGTTTTTAGCTAAAATGGGAAAGAAGCAATGAGAAGTTGCATCTAAGGTGAAAAATGAAGGAAGAGCTGTTTTGCCTTAAAACATCATCCATCCCACGTAGTTGTTACTGTGTCTTAAGTTATCTTATAAGTCATAAAATCTCTGGCTTTGTGAAATCTGGAAAGATTTCACAAGTTATCACATTAGACCATTTTTAAAATGTGTTTGTTCTACATCTCTGACACTGGCAGTCCAGTCTATCCAGTACCATCGAAAGAAACAAATTAGGGGTAACTGGGTAGCTCAGTCGCTTAAGCATCTGTCTCCAGCTCAGATCATGATCTCAGGATTCTGGGATGGAGCCCCACGTTGGGCTCCCTGCACAGCAGTGAGTCTGCTTCTCCCTCTGCTCCTCCCCCACTGCTCATGACCAGTCTCTCTCTCTCTCTCTCTCTCAGTTTCACTCTCAAATAAATAAATAATAATAATAAAGAACAAATTATCTCATGGAGACTGCACCCATCTTGGACCGTTCTTATTGCTGAAACATTCTTCCTTATATTGAGTTACTGTCCACCAGTCTGAAATTTCTCATCGATCTGACTTCTTCCCTCTGGTCACACCAAAAATTTCTAAATGATAACAATTTAAATATTTTTAGATGATGACTTTAGTACATCCTATTCTTTTTCTTTTTTAAAGACTTTTTATTCGTTTTAGAGCATGAGTGGGAAGGGCAGAGGGAGAGGGAGAGAGAATCCCAAGCAGACTGCGCTCAGTGCCTAGCCCCACACAAAGCTCAATCCCACAACCCTGAGATCACGACCTGAGCCAAAACCAAGAGTCATGTGCTTAACCAACTGTACCACCCAGGAGTCCCTGATACATCCTATTCTTGTCTCTAGGTCATATAGTTCTATTCCCTGAAGTTCAGGCTGGAACCCTCCTCATGCAATAGAGTTTGAAGGTTTTACATTCAGTTTCTTTCTAACGTGTTTCAGTTTGTATACCTTGAGAAGTACATTATCCCTGAAAAATCTGAGCAGTCTTAAGAAAAGTGGGTCTGTGCCAATCTTCAATCTACATTCTGTTTATTCAACTGATGCATCCCCTAAACTCAGAGTAGCTTTGAGGGCATCCACATCATATTGCAGACTTCTAGAAATATGACTGTTATCTAATACCTCTAAGCATTTTTACACATTCTGCTCAGAAGCTACAACTTCATCATCCCTAGAAGTACAGTTATATTTCTGTTTTTTGACCCAAGCACAGGACCTCACATTTATCCCTGTTAAATTTCATTATGTTTTTTCACTTCAAAATGTTCCACCTTTTCAAGCTCTTTTGGGATCCTAATTCTGCCATCCCACACATTCTTTATCCCTCACAGCTTTGTCATCTGCAAATTTGGTAAGACTTCCCTCAATAGCTTCACCCAAGTCACAAATTTCCAAAGCAGGAAATATGACAAGACTATGGAACACAACCCTGAGGCTATCAATAGAAATTTCTCTCCAGATGGGTGTTTATCTATAAATCAGGTCCTTTGGTTAATACTCTGTTAATTATCCACTTAATTATAAGACACCTGATTCATACTTACCCTTCTTATCCATGAGAATACATGATATACTTTGCTAAGTTCAAATGCTCCATGTCAAATGCTTTATTTCCAGTCTAATAACTCTATCAAAGAAGGAACTGAAGTAAATCTTATAACCACAAGGTGATTCCTAGTGACTATCACTTCCTATCATTTGCTAGGATTCTAGGATTAAAGAAAATTATTGAGTCTCATGACAAAAGGGCATGAGGTAAAAGGAGATAAGCCAGTCAGTATTTGTAAGTTGTCTTTAAAGATTAATTTTTTAAAAATAGTAAAACCTATTCTTTAATTAAGTAAATATGTATGTATGTATGTATGTATGTATGTAGAAAATATACATATATATGTACCACTCATTTTATAAAAAGTAGAACTTTTCTGATGAAAATTGGGATTGGGGGTGGACTACCCCGAGTCACTGGTTTGAAGCTGCAAATCTCTGCAGCTCTTCATTAGACTTCCCTGAAGATTCCCCAGGAAGTATCAGAACACAGTTTAAAAAGCAGTTTTAAGCCATTTTTAGTCACTTACCAATACAAATTGGTTTTTAAGTCAGCCTTCCAAAAAAGCAGATAGCTGTGAACAGTGTCTAAAAACAAAAGCACACTTTGGTGAGACAGAGAAACGTGAATATAGAGAGGAACCTAAAAACAGAGACCATGGAGCACTGGGGTGGCTCTGTTGGTTAAGTCTCCAATTCTTGATTTCAGCTCAGGTCATGAAATCGAGCCTAGGTGGAGCTCTGTGTTGGCATGGAGCCTGCTTAAGAGTCTCTCTGTCCCTCAGCCCCTACCCCCGCTTTCTCTCTGTCTTGCTCTCAAAAAAAGAAAAAATAAAAGGGTAAAAACAGGAGTCATGTCCAAACTCTCCAATTCTTTAAAGGACTGGTAAGGTAAGATTCCTCTGAATTCTCTACTCACCAAATAGCCAGCAGGCCAGCATATCCCTTCACATTTTAAGCCACAAGCTTGCTTCACAGATGAAGAAAGAGGCTTTATACAATTACAAGGCAAACATGTAATGAAAATTTTCACATTCACCCTACAGCAGGAGCTTCTATGACTATAGACAGTTATTGAGCACCTACCATGTGCCAGGCACCCTACCCTGTTAGATGCTTTTGAAGATGGCAGCATCATTCAGCATCACAAAGCCAGTAAGACACACATGAAGAAACTGAGACTCAAAGCAGCTAAGTCTCTTGCCCAGGTTTGCCAACTAGTAAGAAGTGCAATCAGGATTTAGACCTGAAAAAGATCTGGCTCCAACTGTCAAGAAGCTCCCTGTAGAATAAAAAAGATAGTTATGTAAATAAATGACTGCACAGATACTACATCTATAGATTCATATGGACAGCTCTCCTGATTTAATCAGGCCTTTCTTCACCATGCTGGACAGAAGCACAGAACACGGAAGGCAGAGCAGGCAACAACCACGAAATCTGGTCCCACACTTAAAAGAGGCAGATGTTGGTTGCCATCATAGAAAGAAAACAGAATGTACATTTCCTTCACGTTCTATGCATTTGAAGTGCTGTCACCTAATAGGCAGCTGTACTGAAGTATGCCCATGACATCTGCTTTGAAAATGGCTTGCCAGAGAACGACATTCGAGACTCCACTCTTAAACATCTCCAAGGTTTCTGCTAATGCCGTGGTCCTGAAAATGCTAAAAAGACGTTAAATCATGTTTATGTCAATGGCAGCTCTAAAGGCCTTGGTTAATTTTTCTCATGGCAACAAAGCGAAAGAAATGGGACCTGCATTTGGCACCAACACCTCCCTGGCTCCCTTACTGTGCCAACAAGCCTGACTTGAGGCATTTGTAGCGGCTTTCAGATGCTGCAGACCACCTCTCTGCAGCTTAGCAGATGGTTAGAGCAGTAGCAAAGGCAACAGAGGCCATTTCAGGCTCCAGGAAATGTAGCAGGTGTTTCAGGTTCCAAAAGAAAATTATGCCCAACTTTGCCCTTTCATCATTTCTTTTTCTCTTGATGTGTGAGATATTTTCTCTCTCTCTGTGGCCTCTGTCTATAACTAACATGGTAGTAGAGCATGTCAGCTAAATTGAGAAAAAGTTATGAATGTGCAGGGATAATAATTCTGGGTATCTTGTGCAGAATGCTCTCTGTTAAGATATTTTCTACTTGGGGCTTTGGTATTTCCTCCTACGAATGCATAATTTCACCTTCCCATGAATCCAGAGTTTGACCTGAGAGGAATCACAGAAAATTTGAGATCACAAATATTTTAATGAGTAAAAACAGGAACATCTGGGAAAGTAATTTTAAAGAAATCTGAGATAGAATTAAGTTTCTATAACTGGTATTCAGGGCTTTTGAACTAGCACCTCTTATGTATGTGCTACTGTGCTCAACCAAGAACGGGTTCTATTCTACTGTCTCCTGTCTTTTCTCCTTCTTTTCTGGCCACTCCTTCCCAGGGTCCTCATGTTCCTGCTCTTTGATAATTTTACTATTGCACAGGGTTCCTCTGTTGGGCCTCAATGCTTGGCATTCTATGAATTCTCCCTGGGTGACTTCATCTAAACCCCTGGCTTCAACTACCATCCATATGCTGATGATGGCTGGGGTAGTCTTTGTTCCAGATCTACAGAACCAGCCAACTCAAACCAGTGAATTCCAAGTTTAACCAGCTCCTTCCCTCCCCCTCCCCACACCAGATTCACTGTGTAAGGGAGGAGCATCACCTTCGACCCAGTCCTCCAAGCCAGAAACATGGGAGACTATGGCTTTCTGTCCCTTTACCCCAAACTAAATATGTCACCAAGGTTTGTCGCTTCTATCTCTAGATAAAAGCTTACTATCTATAAAAAAAAACTTTTGTACTTTTCATCTCTACTGCTATTTATTGGGCCCTCACCATTCCTTGATTAGTTTATGCTACTAGCTTTTCCACTTGACTTCCTATTTTGTTCCCTTTTTATTTTATCTAAAATGGAATCCAAACATGTTACTTTCCTGCCAGTATTTCACAACTTCCCATAACCCTCATAATTTAGCCCCAGTCAACTTCTTTTCCTCCCTTTCCTAACATTCATGAGCTCCATACTTAAGCCACATGAACTTTAGAGTTCCCCTTAAATTCTAATTTATTGTATACTTCCATGTTATTTCTTCTGTCTAGAATTAGGTACCTCTCTTTAAGGCAGCCTCACTATTCTGGAAGTTCATGTACTCTATACCCTAAAAGAAGGTAGGTGGGCAAATTTGTAAGCCATGTGGGTCCTGGAGGGCAGAGAGATTCTAGTGGAATTCCCAGTTGTGTCTTATACTAGTTGTGTGCTCTTGAGCAAGTATCTTCACCCTCCCTGTGCCTTTGTATTTCTCATCCACAAAGTGGAATTAACGATAGTTCCTATAGTTTGGGATAATTGTGAGGCTGAAAGAACATATGTGTAAAATGTTTGGAACAAAGCCTGGCATATTCAGAGTGCACAGCAAGCTGTTGTTATGACCATTATTGTAATGATCAGTTTACTTTTTTTTTTTTTTCAGCATAAAAATTGAGCTTTATTTCATGGTTCAATCATAGCAAATCTATTTCTACATTTCAAAATATTCATGTTAATAGAAGAATAAAATCTTTATAGATGGCAGAATGCCATTTGATAAAATAGATATGTATTTAAATTAGGTATAAATATATGTCAAATTAACAATCAGAAACAAGCTTAAAGCGCAACAGTGGATGAATAAACCACCCGAAGCCTGTTTTTGTAGGGGCTTAACAATGAATATTAAGAACTAATGTGAAAAGAGAAATTAAAATAATAAATTTGGCAAGGAATATTCAAATTCATTATCTGGTATTATATTCTTAAATTTCAAGAGAATCAGTTGAAAAGCTAGACTAAAATTAACAAGTCAGGAAATGACAGATGCTGGAGAGGATGCAGAGAAAGCGGAACCCTCCTACACTGTTGGTGGGAATGCAAGCTGGTGCAACCACTCTGGAAAACAGCATGGAGGTTCCTCAAAATGTTGAAAATAGAACTGCCCTATGACCCAGCAATTGCACTACTGAGTATTTACCCTGAAGATACAAATGTAGTGATCCGAAGGGGCACGTGCACCCGAATGTTTATAGCAGCAATGTCCACAATAGCCAAAGTATGGAAAGAACCTAGATGTCCATCAACAGATGAATGGATCAAGAAGATGTGGTATATATACACAATGGAATACTATGCAGCCACCAAAAGAAATGAAATCTTGCCATTTGTGACAACATGGATGGAACGAGAGCGTATCATGCTTAGTGAAATAAGTCAAGCTGAGAAAGACAACTATCATATGATCTCCCTGATATGAGGAAGTGGCGATGCAACATGGGGGCTTAAGGGGGTAGGAGAAGAATAAATGAAACAAGATGGGATTGGGAGGGAGACAAACCATAAGTGACTCTTAATCTCAGTTTACTTTTTTATGAGTTCCCTGAAGGCCAGGCACCTGACCTTCACCTCCATACCACCGTGCCAGGTGCTTACTCAACAGATGTTTCTGTGAATGGGTTAAAACAGTTCTTTAAAAATGATCTGTGAAAATCATCAAGATATTCAAGACTCTTTTGCAAGAAATGTTAGCTTCATTGGTTTACCATTAACTATTTTGATAGTGGATCCTAAAATGCCTAAGATGTTTTTATAATTTTTCACAAAAGATGCTGTCTCAGTAAGATAGAACTGGGAAAAAAAAAGTCTAGACATTTCTTGAGCCCTCATTAATTATTTTTTATTCTGTTAATTCCCAGAAGCTTACCCCAAATTCCTTGAGTTAATATATTATGTGTTGTTTCATCATTTTGTTCATAATTTATTTTTTTCCACATACCAGGTACTCTGTTCACCAAATGCCTCATTATGGAAAATAGTCTTCCCTTCTAATCACCATCTTTATGATATTGCATAGATGCGATATTGCATAAGAGGATGTGGGGAAAAGAGGTATTTGAGGGTGATGAACTTATTCTATAAAGGAAGGTGACTACACTCAGTTCCCAAAATCATAATGTAAGACTACATTAAATATAAAAGTATCAGTCCCCTACTGATAACATACAGTAAAAAAGAATAAAAATAATAGTAAGTGCCTAACACACAGCCAAGCATAGAGCAGTAAATGTTAACCAAAATTAAATCCAGAGCCCTTGCCACCCTGAATGATTCTGTGAAAAGTCTATGTCCAAGAATATGAAAATAATAGCATTCATGCACACTTCAGGTACACCATTTATTTGTCTTTAAAGACTTTATTTCAATGACTGAAGTCCACTGAACCAAAGATAAGCAACAGAATACAACAGGTCTAATATTAGACTTCAGTGTATGGAATGAAGGTGTTATTGCTGAACTGTTGGTGTTTATCCCATTAGCTGGAAAGGAAACAGACCCTTCCAGTAAGATGTTAAATTGGATTATTCACTAAGGTAAAAAGCAGCATAAGTAAACACCCTGTTAAAAAACAATCTATTGACTAAAACATTTATTTACTGAGCAAATGCAGAGGTTCCATTAGATTCTGTTCTATTCTAATTAAATCTAAATTATATAAACTAATTAGGCCAGAAAATATACATTTCAGATTTATTAAAAGAAAAAACTGACAATATTTTAATATATATCAATATAAATTTCTTCTCTACACCTAAGCCAGATAATAACAATTTTCATAATCGTTAATATCTTCATTTGCCCACTACATATGTGGAGGTTCACCATCAAGAAAATAACCAATGGTACCACAATTAAAATGATGATAGCAGGCCAGTAGATGACATTCAAGAGAGTTGAGCTATCGTATTTCATGACTGCTACAGTTCTTCATATTTTAATGCTTCTATTGCCCTTCCCTGATAGACCTCAACATAGTCATACTTCAATACTCTATTTAGCCCTTACTTCCTCTTGAAACTTCTCCAACTGACTAAAGCTGAGTTAGTAGATTTTTCTCCTTTAGTCTTTTTTCTTTAGCTGGGTTAGTGTCCACTGAAACATTGTGTTTCTATTTCAACTTCAGTACTTATCACATCACATTACAATCTACTGATTGGTCGCTCAGTTAAACTGGCATGCTCTGTTTGCCCTATACAATACAGAATGCCAATCACACATGTGATTAATATTTATGAATGAATAAGTAAATGAAGGAATCAATCAATTATTGGGCTTTTTAAAATAACAGATTTTAATGTTTTAGAGTAGCTTTAGGTTCACGGCAAACTTGAAGGGACAGGGCATCTAGGTGGCTCAGTTGCGAAGCATCTGCCTTTGGCTCAGATCATGATCCCAGGGTCCTGGGATCAAAGTCCACATCAGGCTCCCTGCTTGGCGGGAAGCCTACTTCTCCCTCTCCCACTCCCCCTGCTTGTGTTCCCTCTCTCTCTCTGTGTCTCTCTCTCTCAAATAAATAAAATCTTTTAAAAAATTGAGTGGACAGTACAGAGAATTCCTGTATATGTACTCCCTATCTTCCCCTCCACAGTTTTACACCAGTTGCAATCAATGAACCTACCTTAACACAGCATTATTACCCAAAGTTCAAAATCTGCATTAGGTTTATTTTTGGTGTGGTATAGTCCATGGGTTTGGACAAATGTCTAATGACACGTATGCACCATTACAGCATCATACAGAAGTTTCACTCCCCTCAAAATTCTCTGTATTCCATCTATTCTTCCCTCCTTATCTCTCCCACTCCTCCCAAGACCACTGATATTTTTCCACCCTTTTCCAGAATGTCATATATTTAGAATCATACAGTATGTAGCCTTGACTTATTGGCTTCTTTCACTTAGTAATAAGCATTTAAAATTTCTCCATGTATTCTCATGGCCTGATAGCTCATTTCTTTTTGGCACTGAATAATAATCCATTGTCTGAATGTACCAGAGTTTATTCATTCACCTACTGAATATCTTTTCTTTTAAGATTTTATTTATTTATTTGACAGAGAGAGAGACAACAAGAGCAGGAACAGAAGCTGGGGGAGTGGGAGAGGGAGAAACAGGCTTTCTGCTGAGCGGGGAGCCTGACTTGTGATCATGACCTGATCCCAGGACACTGTGATCATGACCTGAGCCAAAAGCAGACTCTTAATGACTGGACCACTCAGGCGCCCCGATCTGTTGAATATCTGAGTTACTTCCAAGTTTTGGCAATTATAAATAAAGCTTCTATAAATCTTCATGTACAGTTGTGTGTGTGTGTGTGTATGTGTGTATGTGTACATAATTTTAATTCACTTGGGTAAATACCAAGCAGTGCCATTGCCTCATCATACAGTAAGAGTATGTTTAGTTTATAAGAAAATGCTAAACTGTCTTCCAAAGTGACCATTCTGCTTTCTTACCAGCAATGAATGAAAGTCCTATTGTTTCACAGATTGCCAGCATTCAGTGTGGTCAGGATTTTGGATTTTGGCCATTCTAATAGGTGTGCAGTAGCATCTCATCGTTGTTTTACACTGCAATTCATTAATGACATATGGTATGGAGCCTTGTTTCACATACTTACTTGCCATCTGTATATCTCCTTTGTTGAGGTGTCTATTTAGGTCTTTTGACAATTTTCCATATTATTGTTGTTCCTTGTATATTTTGGATACTAGTTCTTTATCAGAAATATCTTTTACAAATATTTTCTCCCGGGGCGCCTGGGTGGCTCAGTGGGTTAAGCCGCTGCCTTCGGCTCAGGTCATGATCTCAGGGTCCTGGGATCGAGTCCCGCATTCGGCTCTCTGCTCAGCAGGGAGCCTGCTTCCCTCTCTCTCTGCCTGCCTCTCCATCTACTTGTGATTTCTCTCTGTCAAATAAATAAATAAAATCTTTAAAAAAAAATTAAAAAAATTTAAAAAAAAAATATTTTCTCCCAGTCTGTGGCTTATCTTCTCGCTCTCTTAAATCATTAGGTTTTTTATTTAATTCTATAGGACTTCTGTTGCATACTTCCTAAAATATAGTCTCACAATTGAGGACTCTGAGGCTGTGCCATTCTAATGTTTCAAGCTAGGATCTACTACAAAATCATTATTCCCTACCAAACCATTCTCAACAAGAAGCACATGCAAGTCAATTAAAACACTTTCCATGGGGGCGCATGGGTGGCTCAGTGGGTTAAGCTGCTGCCTTCGGCTCAGGTCGTGATCTCAGGGTCCTGGGATGGAGTCCCGCATCGGGCTCTCTGCTCAGCAGGGAGCCTGCTTCCCTCTCTCTCTCTGCCTGCCTCTCCATCTACTTGTGATTTCTCTCTGTCAAATAAATACATAAAATCTTTAAAAAAAAAAAAAAAAAACACTTTCCATGGCCAAACACCTAGCATATCTCATATGGTTGGTCTGGAATATGATCAGAAGCTTCATTTTTTAAAATCACTACAGGCTTTCCCAATTCAAGTGGCTTTCAGAGAACACTTCCAACAGGACACATTTCCTCTAAGCCAGGAGGTGACATGGAGCAATTTGGTTCCCTCAGGGAAAATATGCAAAGGCTGCAAGTGAATCAGGGATACCTTTCAGCTCTCTTATTTTTAGTAATTTATTTAACTATTCTTTTCATCTTTCTCAGGTTCACGGTTTTCTACATTCTGAGACTATAGTTCATTATGTCTTCTCAAACCTTATAACAACAGATTATATGGTTGCTATAACAACTGATAACCTGCATAAGGATGATTAAGTAAGTCTATCTTTTTCCTTCAGATCTCTGACCTTAGATAAGACCAATATGTACCTACTGATCCTTTCCTGTGCATCTGGCACCATGCAAGGTGCTGAGGACTCAATGACAAAAACAGGTTCTATATCTCATGGTGGGTACAATCTAGACATTCTTTTCTGGTCTTCATTCACCATCCATCTGTCCCACTTCAGGCTGACTTGTTCATTGCTCAATTATAAATTCCTCCAGAGTAGAAAGCACAGCCTGCACACTATGTTTCATAGTGTCTTCACTTATTTGACTCTTTCAAAGAATTAGCAATCTAGATAAGCTTAAAAAATAATATTAACAGACATCCATGATTCCACTATCTAGATTTAATTACTAGTACTTTATTACTTGTCACTCAAGATTTTACTCCTAAAGGAGAGAAAATATTACAAATAAAATTGGAGTCTTTTTTGAAAATTTCCCCAGTCCCGTTCCCCTCCCAATACCCTATCATCTAATTCTACCTAATCATTACAAGAAATTTGGTATATAACTTTCCAATATATTTGTGTGTTCTTTTAATATAATCCATAAAAATTATATATATAATAATGCAAATATTATTATTCTGTATATTTTTAAATGTACACAAATGCTACCATATTGTAAATATAGTTGATGTATTTATTTATTTATTTATCTCACCTTGTTCTACAAAGGAACTTAGATTATCCCAAAAGTTATATATTGAATTTCAAATTTTATACTGAATCTTTTTTTAAATCTGTGATCTGATTATTTTCTAATGAGTTAACTCTACTGGCACTGGACATACAAAATCTCAGCTAAAAACATGTGGATTTTATTACAGTGATTTTTCACTAGAAAAATCTGGATTGTGATTGTCTAGATTCTTTCAACAAGATTCAAAATTACTTCTGTCTCCTCATCAGTGTTGTAATTAAACTTAAAAATGTACATCTGAAAACTTTACCAAATTCTCCTGTAAAATGTTACATTTAAAAAAAAGTTATGTCCCAAATACAAGCCAGAAATTATAAATGAAACAATGCAATTCTTTTTTTTAATTTTTTATTTTTTATAAACATATATTTTTATCCCCAGGGGTACAGGTCTGTGAATTGCCAGGTTTACACACTTCACAGCACTCACCAAAGCACATACCCTCCCCAATGTCCATAACCCTACCCTCCTTCTCCCAACCCCCCTCCCCCCAGCAACCCACAGTTTGTTTCGTGAGATTAAGAGTCACTTACGGTTTGTCTCCCTCCCAATCCCATCTTGTTTCATTTATTCTTCTCCTACCCCCTTAAGCCCCCATGTTGCATCGCCACTTCCTCATATCAGGGAGATCATATGATAGTTGTCTTTCTCAGCTTGACTTATTTCACTAAGCATGATACGCTCTAGTTTCATCCATGTTGTCGCAAATGGCAAGATTTCGTTTCTTTTGATGGCTGCATAGTATTCCATTGTGTATATATATACCACATCTTCTTGATCCATTCATCTGTTGATGGACATCTAGGTTCTTTCCATACTTTGGCTATTGTGGACATTGCTGCTATAAACATTCGGGTGCACGTGCCCCTTCAGATCACTACATTTGTATCTTTAGGGTAAATACTCAGTAGTGCAATTGCTGGGTCATAGGGCAGTTCTATTTTCAACATTTTGAGGAACCTCCATGCTGTTTTCCAGAGTGGTTGCACCACCTTGCATTCCCACCAAGTGTAGGAGGGTTCCCCTTTCTCCGTATCCTCGCCAGCATCTGTCATTTCCTGACTTGTTGATTTTAGCCATTCTGACTGGTGTTAGGTGATATCTCATTGTGGTTTTGATTTGTATTTCCCTGATGCCAAATGATATGGAACACTTTTTCATGTGTCTGTTGGCCATCTGGATGTCTTCTTTGCAGAAATGTCTGTTCATGTCCTCTGCCCATTTCTTGATTGGATTTTTTGTTCTTTGGGTCTTGAGTTATCTAAGTCCTTTATAGATTTTGGACACTAGTCCTTTATCTGGTATGTCGTTTGCAAATATCTTCTCCCATTCTGTTAGTTGTCTTTTGATTTTGTTAACTGTTTCCTTTGCTGTGCAAAAGCTTTTGATCTTGATGAAATCCCAGTAGTTCATTTTTGCCCTTGCTTCCCTTGCCTTTGGCAATGTTCCTAGGAAGATGTTGCTGTGGCTGAGGTTGAAGAGGTTGCTGCCTGTGTTCTCCTCAAGGATTTTGATGGATTCCTTTCTCACATTGAGGTCCTTCATCCATTTTGAGTCTATTTTTGTGTGTGGTGTAAGCAATTCTTTAAAGGACAGAATATGCATTAGAAAACAAATGTTTATGGAACAAATGTAATAAGGATAATTACTGCCATAATTCAATATAAAAAATACACAAAATTGCAATTTGCATCTCTGTCAGCTTTATACTTTGCAGAGTGCTTTCATATATATTACCTTGCTCTACCTAAAATACTAATCAAAAGAAATAGAGCAGCCACAGTTTTTACTTAGTTGCATGCAGCTCAACTTCCACAAGTCTACTGGGCTCCCTTCCTATCTGATGTAGCTACATTTTAGCTTCTTGGTTATGTATTCGGAGATGCTATTGCTTCCCATGATGATTTCTTTCTACACAAGTTAATCAAGAATGGCATATGGGATGTAATAAAAATATATCTTTATTTTTTACTCCCCCTGCCCTTTATAATTTATTCAGTAGTGAAAGATTTTTTTCCTGACCCTAGATTAAAAATCTGCAGGACCCATGACTTTCAACAGTTGTACAACCACTTTAAATTCAAAGCACAGTATAGATTCAACAATTAGAACATCCTGTCCCATATAATGATCAATATACTGAACTTAATCTAAAATAGGATTGTATCCCCAACCGCAGCCCTGACTGCTATTGAACCTTGGAGAAGGGGGAATACTAGGTTTCCTCTATATCTCTAATGCTCCTCACCCGGCGTGTTAACCTTGACTTCAGGCCTTTGCATGATTGTGGCACAAAGAGAAAGAAGAGAGACGATAAGAAAAGACATGCTAGACATTTGGAATGGATAAAGATGTGGTGTATATATTACAATGGAATTGTTCAAAAAGAATGGAATCTTGCCATTTGCAATGACATGGATGGAACTAGAGAGTATAATGTTAAGCGAAATAAATCAGTCAGAGAAAGATAAATACCCTAAGATTTCACTCATATGTGAAATATAGGAAACAAAACAAATTAACACAGTGGAAGGAAAAAAGGGAGGCAAACCAAGAAACAGACTCTTAACTCTAGAGAACAAACTGATAGTGACTAGAGAGGAGGTGGGCAGGGAGATGGGTTAAAGGGATGATGGGGATTAAGGAGGGCACTTGTGAGAAGCTCTGGCTGTTATACATAAGTGATGAACCTTAAATTCTACATCTGAAACTAATACTTCACTGGATGTTAAGTAGCTGGAATTTAAATGGAAAAAAAATAAAGACTATTTAGAGCACTAAAAAAATGAAACAAAAGAATTACTACAACTGGCACTCTCTAAATTGAGTTTTGAGGCATCTGGATCTGTAGCATGTTTAAAGCTGGCTGTATCATGAGGCACTTTTGTTTACTGGGAATCCCAGATAATCTTCACAAGGAGATGTGACAAAAATCATTCATCATCAGGGTTAGTTACAGCAGCTATCTGTCCAAAGCAAAGGAAAGGATGATACAACAATGCTATTAAAAAAATCCTCCTGTGCCTCACACCTGCTCTTACTAAGCCTTTCTTTGGCACATTTTTCTTTCTACATGGATATCTCAAGTATCCCCTGCTAAGAAGTAAATGACCCTTGTTCTATGCAATTTCCAGAATTTTCACAAGCCAAAATGACCTCTGAAAGAATCATTTCTAATCCATCCATTGCCATCTACAATATCAAAATCCAACATAAGCTGGGGGACCAGACTGACTAAGTTCAAATCTCAGCTTTCCTGCTAGCTAATCAACTGACACTGGGCAAGTTCCTTAAATTCTCAGTGCCACAGTTCCCTATCTGTGAAATAGGGAGGATGATAATAGTATCTATCATAGAAGGCTGTTCTGAGGATTAAGTGTTTTAATACATGTGCAGGGCATATAGTAAGCATCAGTAGGCATCAGTAGACATCAGCTCATATCAAGTGGGCTGAGCCACTGTAACAGAATGGATAAAGAGGCCACTCATGGATCATTTCTTTTTTTTTTTTTTTTTCCTGCTGTGAACTTTATTTATTTATTTATTTATTTTTCCAATTTATTTATTTTCAGAAAAACAGTATTCATTATTTTTTCACCACACCCAGTGCTCCATGCAAGCTGTGCCCTCTATAATACCCACCACCTGGTACCCCAACCTCCCACCCACCCCCCCGCCACTTCAAACCCCTCAGATTGTTTTTCAGAGTCCATAGTCTCTCATGGTTCATCTCCCCTTCCAATTTACCCAAAAGCACATACCCTCCCCAATGTCTGGTTGCTGGGGGGAGGGGGGTTGGGAGAAGGGGGGTAGGGTTATGGATCATTTCTTAATACTACCTTTCCCTAAAGAATATTATTTAGAATGTTTAATTCTAAAATGTTTAAAATTCTAAAATTCTTTAAGATGTTTAAAATCCTATTAAAACTATTTCATTTTTTTCTCCTCCTTCCAGCAGTTAAATTCCTAGTCACTCCTAAATCATTAATAAATGATTTTGCTTTTAAGATTTTACACCCAGGGCGCCTGGGTGGCTCAGTGGGTTAAGCCGCTGCCTTCGGCTCAGGTCATGATCTCAGGGTCCTGGGATCGAGTCCCGCATCGGGCTCTCTGCTCAGCAGGGAGCCTGCTTCCTCCTCTCTCTCTCTGCCTGCTTCTCTGCCTACTTGTGATCTGTCTCTGTCAAATAAATAAATAAAATCTTTAAAAAAAAAAAAAAGATTTTACACCCAAATGTTTAAATAAAGAGAAAAAATGTTAAAGAATTATGAAAATAATAGGAGTGGGAACTGTAACTGCACAAGAAACTTGCTATTTAGATCACCTGAATGCAATCAAATTATGCCACTTATTTTTTGGCAGAATACCCTAATTCCAAGTAAAGTATCTAAAGGAAATAAGGAAAATTTGGGGTGTTGGGGATTTGGATGAAGTCTATATTACGGGAATATTACAGCAACAGCACACAATACAGTAAAGCAGTAAAGGTGACTACACAAGACTGAAATTACTATGACATACATGAGAATGTTAAAGTATATCCAAATCAGGTAATGGCTACAATATCACGTTCTCTATACAGAAATGTTAGAACTGGTTGTTCTGAAAAGTCTATATGAATTTATCATTGAAGACTGACCACTGGAAGAAGAACTGTCCCCAGGTGAAGTGATTTAACCATCAAGCAACATGCATATGCATGACAAGTATGTGACATGACTTTTACAACATACGCATGCTTACCTAAACTACCAAAATGTATCTTCGAATTATTCTCATTCAAAAATTGTGTTGCTCTCATTATGGTAATTTTTGTTAAAGCTTTCCTTCCCCCATCTCCTATGCATATTCAACGAATTAGTGGAATGGACCACAGGTACTTTAAAATCATCAGTGTCTGGATCACCAAGTTGTATCCTCAAAGATTTGTGCATCCTTTCATATTAAATTATAACTCCCATAGGAAATCATTTATTTCAAAAGTCACCATAGTTTCAATCCAATTTCGTTACAGGATTTTTGCTTGCCATTAAATGTGGGGAATAATCTCCCATCAAAAGTAATAAACATGGACCCTGATTTCTGGTCAAAATACAGATAAATGATCCCCATCCTCACGGCCACTTTGGATAAAAATTCCTCCAAATGATCTGGTCTAGTGTATCATCATAAGAAATTCAGGGCAAATGTCTAAAGGCATTAATTCTCCACACTGTACTCCAAAGAGGCTGCACCAACTTGCATTCCCACCAACAGTGTAAGAGGGTTGCCCTTTCTCCACATCCTCTCCAACACATGTTGTTTCCTGTTTTGTTAATTTTGGCCATTCTAACTGGTGTAAGGTTATATCTCAATGTGGTTTTAATTTGAATCTCCCTGAGGGCTAATGATGATGAACATTTTTTCATGTGTCTGATAGCCATTTGTATGTCTTGATTGGAGAAGTCTCTGTTCATACCTTCTGCCCATTTTTTGATGTGTTTGCCTGTTTCGTGTGTGTTGAGTTTGAGGAGTTCATTATAGATCCTGGATATCAACCTTTTGTCTGTACTGTCATTTGCAAATATCTTCTCCCATTCCGTGGGTTGCCTCTTTGTTTTTTTGACTGTTTCCTTTGCTGTGCAGAAGCTTTTCATTTTGATGAAGTCCCAAAAGTTTATTTTCACTTTTGTTTCCTTTGCCTTTGGAGACATATCTTGAAAGAAGTTGCTGTGGCTGATATCAAAGAGATTACTGCCTATGTTCTCCTCTAGGATTCTGATGGATTCCTTAATTCCCATAATATTTCAATGGATAAGAAATGAGGTCCGATATCCCTAACCAAACAGTCAGTGTGTAATACACACCAGATACTAAATTCAGTTTTCTGCTTGGGTAAAATGGAATAATAGTTTGCCTCCTGTTTCTATCTATGGCTAAGACTACAAATGCCATGCAAAAAAAAAAAAAAAAAAGTTAAAACTTCAAAATAGTGATGTTAGTGATAATTTTAGTAATCATCATTTAAGAGTTTTAAATATCATTTAAGTTTTAAATATCTTCAAGTAGGCATCAATCAAAAAATAATCATTGCTTAAAAAAATCACTGATACTAACTTCTAGGCATTCAAAAACACTCTATAGTAGGTTAAGGCAACCATGCCCCCATTCTAAGTTAGCTTTCAAAAAGTTTAGGATATAACCTGTGAATTATAAACAAAGCAAACATAATTTTAAACAATCAAAACCTATTACCCTTATCAGGAAAGAAACATAGCAGAGGAAAATGAGTCATGTAAATAAAATTCAGAAACTTGCAAATGCCAGCTATAAAGTCTCACAACTTGTGTTAATATTACTCAAGTCTAACCACATGCTAATTATATTCATCCTTAGTTTGGATTTCAGAAAGTGATACAGACTGCTTCTTACTTGCTCAGATATATTTTCTTTTATTAATATAGCACTTTTAACATTGAAAAAAATAGAGAATAAAGGAATCATAGCTATCTTTGCCTTCATAAACTCTAATCTTACAGGGTTTGCCTATAGCCAAATGCAGATGCACAGCTAATTTCAGGCCTACCAGCATTGTCAACATTCTCCTTCATAAGCAGCTGGTGATTAACAATATGGGAAAGTGTGATTGAACTCCAGATGGAGTTAACTTCTTCATATAGCTCCAGACTAGCCGTTTTGGGGACAGATATCTTTAGTGCTATTGACTAGTGAATCACCTATTTCTTTAAAATTAGATGGTGCTAGAGGATTTCAGAGTGTTAAGAGAAAAATTAATTAAGACTATGGTTCTTTTCTATCTGCTAGAAGTTACTACAACAAAGACAATATAGAGATGGTTAGCACTCTCCAGCAGTGACCTTAGCTAGTAGCACATTGATACACATGTTCTGAGATAGAATTCCTAATGAGGCGGTAAATGCTCTAATACTTTTTATCTATCTTGAGAAGAATAATTTATGATCAGAGAAATTTCAGAAGATATTGGTGATAAGATAAAACTAAGTGTTATTCTGGTCAAAATAATTAAATGTATTTTCCCTCTGGGGAACTCAGCATAAATTACTCAAACTGAATGCTTTCCTAAATAATTAGTCTGCTTCTTCCAAACATTATTAGGAATGGCAAAAGCAAAGAGACAGTCAAATCAAAGCAAGGCAGTAGCATAACTTGTCTTCCTCCTAGAATAAAATAATCAATTTATCACACTTAAAAATGCTAATTTTATAGCCTTTAAATTTGAGAGAGTTTATTTTTATTTAGAATTTTTTAATAATATTTTCTGAATAAAACTACACTTTATATTCCAGGCAAATTTATAAATGCTCATGGAGTCACAGAATTTTGAAGTTAGAAAAAATGTTTACTTTCATCTAAGTTCACCATCTATGATATACATGACCATCCATAATTTTATAGTAAATATAATACTTCAACTTCAGGCCAGAGCTTCATCATGCCAACACACACACACACACACACACGAATTTTTTTTCTTTCACTACTAACTTTTAATTTGAAATTAGAGTAATTCTTAAAATTACTCTATTTTGGTAAAGTGAATTTCTTTTAACTCCCAGCTTTTATTTTTAAAAGCACTACTAGTAAGTTGTATTAAAATAAAGCTACGAAATCAAAGCTCAAAAACCAAAGCCAAATGCACTTTACTTAAAGGATCTGTTAACATATATAAAGGATCTGTTCAACATATGTAATAATTCATTTCTATCTACCAAATCTACCTCAAGCTAGAACTTTCTTTAAATTATCTTTTTCTAGATTTTAAGCCCCTATACTTCCCAAAAGGATACTATTCACTTTTTGCTACACCAATTTATGTAAGAGTGTAGTTAATGGAGTTATCATACACAATCTGGTAAACACACTTGGTACAACACACCTATCATTGAATATGCAACCACAAGTACACACGGGTAAGAAAAAACAAAAAAGACTACTCATGTCAGCTATGGTTTCAATAATTAGCTATCTGAAATGCACCTCAGATGGAAAGAAATCAATCATATTTCTCATAAAACTGATTTACCACATATTGAAATACTTAATGAAGTCCGTTTGTCATACATGACTAATTATGCAATCCTATCTTAGAAAGACATATGTAAATCAAACATTTCTTTTTTTATTTAAATTCGATTAGCTGACATATAGTACTTCACTAGTTTCAGATGTAGAGTTCAATAATTCATCAGTTGTATATAACACCTGGTGCTCATCATATCACGTGCTCTTCTTAATGCTCATCACCCATTTACCCCTAAATCAAACATTTCTAAAGGACTGTGCAAACAGGCTGAGATAAATATTTACAACATACAATAAAACATAATAACAACTCATTAAATCCTGACCCACAATAATCTAAGACACTAAATAGCACGATTTAGTCTCTCCAGCCATTAAACTAATTTATCCCTTGAAGAAATAAAAATACACACAAAAGACAACATTATTGCCAGTTTCAGCTCTTTACAAAGAATGACCCTGAGGAACCATTCAGAATAGCACTAAGAATCAAACTCTAACAACCCTCATTAGATTAAATTCTCTGTATTTTTCACCCTGAAACATCTCCTTCCAATGCCAACTATCTAAACCTTTCAAGGACCACCCTTCCTATTGAACTTTACATCATATTCGGCCAGTGTTAACTACTTCTTCCCTTATTGCATTGTGTGTGATGACAATAGACATCCTGGTCTTTTTTTTTTCCTCCTTTTTCCAGCTTTCTTGGGTATAATTCATCTTAGTCTTGAATCTCTCAATTTTTTTCTCAAAAGTTTCATTATTAAATTTCTAATTTCACATGACAGAACTAAAATAGAATCACCTGTTATGTTGTCCCCCAAAATCCTAATCTCTGTAGTTTACAAGTAAATAAATACAAGAAGAACTTTTTTAAAGTGATATTTTACTAACAATTCCAAAATAAATATTTCCACTTTACTCACCAGGAACAAAACATGTGGCTTATAAGATAAAGCTAGAAATGTTGCTTATTTATTCTGGTTGTTTTGTTTTGTCTTATTTCTGTCTTTGTTTTGAATAAGAGCATTTAACTTCAACTTCTTTGACCACTTAATTGCATTTCTCACCAACAGAAAATATTCATACAAACTACTAAACAAATTTCACTTATAAGCTTTTGTACTTGCAAATCTCTGCAGAAAAAAAAAAACTGTATGCTTTCAATGCTAAAGATTTTAGTGTCTTTTTTTGGTATCCAATTAACATATTAATTTTGTCTACTATAGCCTGTATATTAAATTGGTCACATCATAATCAATGTAGAGGATTTGAGTCATATTAAAACTATTTTTCTACAGTACTGAATCATGTAGGACACTATATATTATTCACTTCATTTATCTATATGTCTAGTCTGTACATATCCCAGAATGTTTCTTCTTTTCAGCTTGATATATTCTTTCATTCTTAATGTTTACCAGATACTGCATTTGGCCAACTTTCATGCCAAATCATCTGTAGTAGACAGTACTTTTTCTATTGATACCCACAGATTCCATTATGTTAAAATATTCTTTTTTCATTTGTTCCATCATTTTCACAGTAAAAAAGGAAAATGAAGAGGGCTACAAATTGTAATAAGTGTGTATTCATGTATTTATTAACAATAGCTATCATTTGTTCAGTGTTATCTCTGAGCTGTGAAATTTATATACATTTTTTTTAATCTATATACATGGAAACATAGAAAATACTTGCAAATTATATATCTGATAAGAAATTAATATCCAGAATATATAAAGGTTTCATATAACTCAACAATAACAACAAAATACAATCAATTAAAAATAAGGCTAAAGACTTTGTATTAGTTTGCTAGGGCTGACATGGCAAAAACCACATACGTGAGTAACTTCAACTATAAAAATTTATTTTCTCATATTTCTGGACACTAGAAGTCAAAGATCAAGGTGTCAGCAAAGGTGATTTCTTCTGAGGCTTCTCTTTAACTCATAAATGTCCATCTTCTCCCTCTATGGTCTTTCTGCTGTGTGTTCATATGTGTGTCCCAATTTCTTTTTTTTATAAGAACACCAATCACACTGAAATAGACCCACCCTAAAGATCTCATTATAACTTAATTACCTCTTTAAAGACCTCATCTTCAACTATGATCACATTCTGAGCCATTGGGGTTAGGGCTTCAACATATAAGCAATTCAGGCCACAAAAGACCTGAAAAACTTTCTTTCCAAAGACATACAAACTGCCAACAGGCATATAAACCATGTTCAACATCACCAATTAGTAAGAAAATACAAATCAAACTATAATGAAGTACAATTTCACACCTATTAGGATGGTGATTATCTAAAAAGCAGAAAGTAACAAGTGTTGGTGGAAGAGATGGAGAAAACGGAACCCTCATGCATTGCTGATAGGAAAGTAAAATGGGGCACACATTGGAGGAAAACAGTTGAGCATTGCCTCAAAAAATTAAAAGTACAAATACCAAATGATGCAGCAATTTCACTTTTGGATAGAAGGCCCAAAGAACCAAAATCAGATGTAAAGAGATATTTCTACCCATATTCATAGCAGCATTATTCACAAGAGCCAAAAGCTGGAAGCAACACAAGTGTCAACTGATAGATGAATGAATAAAAAAAATGTAGTATATACATACAATGGAATAGTATTCAGCCTTATGAGGAAAAATCTGATATATGCTACAATACAGATGAACCTTGATGACATTATTCTAAGTAAAATAAGTCATCACAAAAACAAATACTGTATGATCACATATATGTGATACCTAAAATGGTTAAATTCATAGGGACAGAAAGTAGAATGGACTGGGGGGAAGAAAAAAAGAGAAGTTATTTTTAAATGGGTACAGAGTTTCAGTTTTACATGATAGAAGTTCTGGAAATAGATGGTGATGGTTGTACAACAATGTAAATATAGCTATGTCACGGCACTACTAAAAATGGCTAAAATGCTCAATTTGCACTGTTTATTTCATAACTGAAAAACATTTTATTTCTATTATTTTATTTCTGTTTATTTCTGAAAAACATTTAATCTATACAGCAAATCTAACAATAACTCAGCAAATATATATTCCTACTTGAATGTTTCAGATGAGGTAACAGAGGCTCAGAAAGGTCTAGTGTAATAAGTAGAAGATCCAGATTCCAAATCCATGTCTATCTCACATTAAAGACTTGCATGTTCAAACAGACAACACTTAACCCACACTGACCACACTTCCTCAATATAGTTCAAATAGTTGCTGGAGAAAGTACTGAAAATTATAAGACACTTTGGAAAATAAAGGAATCTATTGAGAAAGTCTGATGTTTTGGTGTTGTATTGATCATAAAAGTTAGTTGAGCTTTCTCTAATGACATCTTCTGGGCAGCAATGAACCATAACACTGTACCCGAATAGCTTATCTTTTCACAGAATTATTAGTATACAGTTTTATGCATCAATATTAAGGAGAAAAACACACTCCATTGTTGCTTATTCTCCTTTGGAAATCAGTACTTGGTTTTCCACCTTCCAGGTGAGAGGAGTCCTTATTGAACTACTTAGGAAACTGAACTACAAAAGATCCAATGCTTTGGCCCAGTTTGTAGAAGAAATTAGTGTAAATGTTTCTATATCTGAAATGCCAAGCTTTGTGCTTTATTTTCATCCTAATAAGCCAGACTTCTCTAAGGCTCCAAGGTTAGACTCTCAAGACAAATTGTTTCTTTAGCCAACCTCTTCTGACTTTATCATTTATAAAATAAAACACCATCTGAGATACAAAGAAAATACAAATTAATAAAACACAGGACTAGAGTCATAACAGTGTGTAGAAGATTTATGCACATAAACTGCCAAACACAGGTTTTGAAACAGACCCTATAGACTTCCAGTTGCCATAGTAACTGCACAGCTTTATGGAATGTAAAGTGTAAACAGATGAGCACATCTCAGGTAAATCATCAGTGTTGCCATTGTTGGCCTCTGAGTAGCAGAAATAAGTAGTACATGCTGTCACTTTCTGAATTAAATAATCATGATCATAATTTACACCTGTGACTTCCCGGTCTGTGAATACCTTCCCCTTAGAACCTTCTTTCAGTGCTACTTGACTAATTACTCATGAAGAGAAAGGTTCTAATGAATTATTAATAATTTTGTTATTGAAACAGGTTGGAAAACTATGCTGCAAACAGCAACTACTGTTAATATGGTAATCCTGCCAAATGCTTATATTCTGTTCTCTCATTCTCTTGATCACAAGAGAAGGGGTGCGGTGGAGACTAAAACAACTTTTAGATGTGCAAGCCCTCCTCTGAGAGGGTTGCAGGCTATTTTCAGAAAAAAATAAAGGGAAAAATCTTTCAGTTGGAATAATTAAAGGAAAGAAATGTTGGTGGAGACAGATGTTAAAGAGCTATAACCATTGAAATACTTGAACACAAAACTAATGTTCCTACTGTTCTTTCTTTTTCATGATTACAAACACAAATTTTTACTCAGAGTTTTAATTCCATATTTGGGCCTATTATTAAATATTTGGAAGCAATAATAGAAAATAAGTAACTCAAGCCCCTTTTTTGGAATGGCAGGATAAAACCTGGAATGGTAAAAATAACATACTCATAGTCACAGTATTAGTTAATTCCACAACTAAGATTTAGATTCCGCAATCTAAGTATTTCTCCTTTAGAAACCAAATGAGGGGGGTACCTGGGTGGCTCAGTCAGTTCAGATTTCAACTCTTGATTTTCAGCTCAGGTCATGATCTCGTGGTAGTGGGATTGACCCCCACATCGGGCTCCATGCTGGATGCAGTGTCTGCTTCAGATTCTCTCTCTCTCCCTCTCTCTCTTGAATAAATAAATACAGTCTTAGAAAAGAAAATAGAAACCAAATTGGGATATGGAGTACTTATTCTTAATGCTATGAAGTTGTTAGAGAAAAGTATGTTTGATTTCCTGTTTGATCATGGAACCAAGAATGATAAATTTCCTGTTTCATTTACTGAGGAATACACTAGCAAGGACAGTCTTGCTAAAATATTAGCAGAGTTTATGAAAGTATGTGATAACAGAAAGAAAGACTAAAATGCATTCATTCAATAGCAGTCCATAGCACACCCTCAAATCCTATGCAAAGACATTCTTCATGCTAATAAAATTGCTATCACTTATTGAATATGTAATATGAGTTTGTCATTGTGTTAAATACTTATATACTTTAAAGTTTTTGACTGAGGCCTAAGTTTTATTTATTTTTTTAAAGGATTTTATTTATTTATTTGACAGACAGAGATCACATGTAGGCAGAGAGGCAGACAGAGAGAGAGGAGGAAGCAGGCTCCCTAGTGAGCAGAGAGCCCGATGTGGGCCTCGATCCCAGGACCCTGGGATCATGACCTGAGCTGAAGGCAGAGGCTTTAACCCGCTGAGCCACCCAGGTGCCCCAAGACCTAAGTTTTAAAGTCACTATTGGGTTCACATCTTTATCCCACTGATTATGAGTTATAATCAGAGGCAAGTTGCTTAATCTCTAAAGCTTAGTTTCTTTGTAAAATGAAGATGATAATAATAGCACTAACTCAAGGTTCTTCAAAGGGTTATAGTAAGATAGTAAATAAGATACCATGTAAAATATCTAGTTATAGTATTAGTGACATATAATATTAGCAATTTTATATTATTATCATTATTATCACACTTAATATTCACATGATAGCAGAAGACTCATAGGATTATCCCCATTTCACAAATAAGGAAACCAAGACATAAAGGATTTAACTAATTCAGCCAGGTAGGAGAGCCAAGGTATAAACTTGAAGATATACCTCGTTCTATAACTGGTGTTTTTAACTGCCATACATACTAAATCAATGTAGAATCAGATTTTGTGAACTTCTTGTATTTCCTATTCTTCCTCTATAGTCTCCACAAAGTTCTTTGGTCAATTCATAGTATTTATTAAGTTCCCACAGTGCTTTAATTATTTTCTAATAATCAAAGGGATACAAAGAAACAGTGCATAACCTAACAGAGGTTACAATTCATCTGAGAAGACAATGTGAAATAAAAATTCCAGGATTAAACCACACGGTCTCATTTCTAAGATTTAGGATTCTGTTACACAAAGCAAAGATTTAGGTGTATATGCTTCATCAGAGAAGAATCTATAGAATTAAGCTGAGTTTTGGGAGATATAAAAAAAGAATGAGGAAAGACATTAGAGTGCTCACTGAAAGATAATTTGGACATAGATTTGGAAGTCCTAAATTATGGAGCTAGAAATGGGTAAATTAAGATGTAATTGACAGGAAAATTATAGAACTTAGAAAAAGATTTAATAATGTGAAGACCAAAAAAAAAAAGAAAGAAACAAACAAAAATGGCTTGAAATGTTCTGGGGCATGAGAAAATGTCTCCATGTACCAGAGACAAAAGCAGAGAAACTAAAAAAGAGAATACTTGTATTGGGAAATAGGAAGATGTGGGGTTGATATTTTCAGTTTAGGACTTATTGAACTGGAGAAGCTGCTAGAATAACCGCTGGCTTATTCTGAACACAGTTGTAGGGGTGCCTGGGTGGCTCAGTTGATTGAACAACTGCTTTCAGCTCAGGTCATGATCTTGGAGTCCCAGGATCGAGTCCTGCATTGGGCTCCCTGTTTGGTAGGGGTTCTGCTTGTCCCTCTGCCCCTCCCTCTGCTCATGCTCTCTCTCTCTCTCATTCTCTCTCTCAAATGAATAAATAAACTCTTAAAACACACACACACAGTTGTAAAACAAAGAATAGCAGCATAGATAATACCCAAGACCTGGATAAAAATGTAAATACTACAAATATAATGATACTTAAAGATATAAAATAGGTTTTCTCACTTTGCAAAATGATTGATATCACCTTGGGAGAATAAGCTGGGTTGGTAGAGATGTTAAAAATAAGAACAGTCAAAATCCAAGGTAAAAAAATTACAGTCAGAAAGGAGAAAGATAACCAGAAAAGTACAGTTTTACAGAAACCAAGGAAATGTAACCAGGATGTTAAGGATGATTAAAATACAGGTTTATTAAGACGCTTCTCCTTCTGTCACATCTGCCCTCCCCATTCTTGAATCTGAAGACACAGACTTAATATAACTTATAACAGCTTGAGTTTAGGTTTCATAACTCCTTGATAGTGTTTCTGTACTATCATCTGCAACCTATATTATCCTAGGTCTCTGCTACATGGACAAAGTTATTTCCTGATTTGTAGAACAGGGAAATTATACAGTCCTTTGAAAAAGTCACAGCAAGTTACTTGGAAGATATTAGTTACTAAATAAATGGTAGTAATACTTATTTCTGCTTTTATCTGAACAAAACACAGAGCTGACTGGGGTGATTATGTGACCAAACAAGTATAAGTCAGGTCTTCCTCAGCCTGAAATATTTCCTATATCTATATTCAGGGTGGTTGAATCAGCAAATATTTTACAGACCAAAAACAATCCCCACCCCAAACTTAAAGGACATTGATATGCCACTGAGTGCACAGAGTACTACAATACTATCTCACATTTACCCTTCAATATCCAAATGTATAATCAATTGCAATACCCTTCTCTATGTGACATCTTCTCTGATGTCGTCTTCAGTATTTAAGATTATTCTTTAAGACTTCTGAGAAGACTTCCTAGCCAAGGTAGGCATTCAATTATTTTGTCCATGGGACCTTCTCATCCATTTTAATTAATAGTACTTGCCCTCTGCTTTGATATTGTTTAGTACAGAGAATAACTCTAGCCCTCATTTTATGATTAACTTTACAACAGACTTATTTTATATATATAGATACGTGTGTGTTTCATAGAACAATAGTATGTTCCCATAAACTTTAATTTCCATAAAAAACTGAGTTTATAAATAGGTGTTGTGGAAATATTGAGAACAACTTCTATCAAGTACAAATTTCTCCCAAACTCTCCTCCATTCCATAGTTACTTCAACTAGGCAAATAATAATTTGCTGTTAGTACAAATCTGCTGTTTGTACTTTTGAGAGGTACACTCATACAGTACTATAAAGATCACACAGTATATCAGAACTACTTTATACTAAATTATGTTTCTTATTTATGCAATGTACCTGGGTTTAGGTCAAACCGACTACTTAAGCTTTTCTCCTTTGAGTATGTGTTGAATTCCAAAACTGTGCTTCTTTTTAAACTAATGATGTTCTGACTAGTTTTAATTGTGAAAACAGGGATACTTTTGCATGACAATAAATTACTTAACTTAGCTAGTAATTGCTAATTAGCCAACTAAAAGAATAAAATTTCAGAAGACCATTGAGTAACAAAGTGAATAATATTTCCTATGTAAATTTTTTTTCATTTATACAGGGTTTTTTTAAACTATGCAAAGAATAAACTTCGAAATTTTGTGTATATTCCTTTGACACTTAAGTTCAAGATAAACAGATATGGCTTGAAACCAGTAAAGCCAAGCAGAAGCATCAACACTTGAACACAGTATAGTAGACCTTCACACACACAACATACACCAGCTGCTCAAAAAAATCTTTGAGAAAAGTAGAAAAAAAGATTATTTTTTATATACAGATTAAAGTGTTATATAATAAGTGACTTTACAAATTAATCCTTTTGAAAGATTAGCTTAAATTTGTTTTGTTTGTTTCCTTCATAAAATATGTTAGGACCAGAATGTTAAATAGAATTGGTTTTTAGAAAAATTCATTTGGAAGACTTCAGGAAAAGACAGCAGAGTTGGAGGATTCTAAGTTCATCTCATCCCATGATACAACCAGATAACAACACCCACATCAGTGTAAATACCCAAAAAATGACCCAAAGACTGGCAGAATAGACTCTCTACAGCTAAATGTAGAGAGGAGGCCACAGTGAAGAGGGTAGGAAAAACATAGCGTGGTCAAGAGATCAACAGACTGCAGGGCTGTCTATGGAAGGGAGGGAAACAAGAGGCACTGAGAGGGGAGAGAAAAAGATACTTAACACCTAGCACCCCAGGCCCACACCACAGGAAAGATGAATCCCCACAACATTTAGCTTTGAAAACCAGAGGAGTCTAATAAACATAGTTCTTATAATCAGTGGGGCTTAACATCTGGAACTTTAAAAATCAGCAGGCTGGGCTTTAGCAGAGATGGGAAGGTGAGGGAAAACTCAGTCCCTACTCTTAAAGAGACAGCACAACAAACAGCCCCTTGGAGATACAGCATTGAAGCAGCAGTTTGAAAAATACCTGGGGTATACAGGAGGAAGATATGTGTACTAGTCTCAGAACCTGTGCTGGGGAGCAGGGATCTTTGGGAAGAGTCACCAGGCACAAAGGAGCTGGCAGGCATCATTTCCCCCAAGCCTAGACATATGAACACCCATGTCTTACACAGTACCGTCTTACACCTAATGTGCTAATAGCACATCCTGCCCCTGCATTCTTTTGTGGATCCGCCCTCTCTAACATACCATTAGCCAGAGCCCTTCAAAGCAGTGCCACAATCCTGGCAGTGTGTGGTATGCAAGCAACCCTGAGAGGGGCCAGCACCACTCCAGAGTGATTCTTGCCTGGGGAAGAGGGGAAGATAACCACAGATATGGGTCTGACTATATCCCCAGCAGTGGGCTGGGGGCAGACATTTGGTATGACTGCAGACCCTACCCTGCCCACCAGTGAAAGCTTCCCAGGGAACAACACAGGGAAATTGCCTCACAGTTAGTGCTAATACAACTCTAGTGAAAACCTGGTCTGACTCAGCTCACAACCAAGCCAGCCCCAGACTGGCCCACTAACAACACAGGGAATAAACCCAGCCTGCAACAGACAAAGAGCCATTGCAGATGACTGGACTAAAGGCAGAAATGGTTCAGCCATAACAGTAGGGCACACACAACACAGACAGGAGACAATCCTGAAGCACCAGATTCTGGTGAACAGGAGACATTACACTGCAGAGCACTATACAACATCTTCTTCATAAAGCCACTACTTTTAGTAAGATATAGCTGACTTTCCTAACACAGAGATACAGACACCAAGAATTAGACAAAATGAGGAGACACAGGAATAAGTCTCAAAGGAAAGAACAGGATAAAGTCACAGCAAGAGACTTCAATTAAATGAAGATAAGCAATATGCCTGATAGATAATTCAAAATAATGGTCATTAAGATATTTACTGGACTTGAGAAAAGACTGGAGGACCTCAGCAAGACCTTAACAGAGGAAGAAAACATTAAGAAGAACCAAACAGAGATGAACTCAATAACTGAAATTAAAAATACACAAGATGGAACAAATAGCAGACAGAAGGAAGCATAAGAACCAATCATTTACCTGGAAGATAGAGTAATAGAAAGCAATCAAGCTGAACAAGAGAGAGGGGGAAATATAATAAAAAATGAAAACAGACTTAGGGAATTCACTGTTACCATCCAGCATACTAACATTCACATTATGTCTCTATAATCCCCTAGAAGGTGAAAAGAGACAAGGAGGGCAGAAAATTTATTTGAAGAAATAATAGCTAAAAACTACCTGAATCTGTAAAAGGAAACAGTAATCCAGGTCCAGGAGGCACAGAGAGACCCCAACAAAATCAACCAAAAGAGGTCCACACCAAGATACATAGTAATTAAAATGGCAAAAACTAATGATAAAGAGAAAATTTTAAAAGCAGCAAGAGAAAAGGAAACAGTTATATACAAGGGAAAGCACATTATTTGCATTCAACATCCAGTGCTCATTACAACATGTGCCCTCCTTAATACCCATCACTGGGCTAACCCAAGCCTCCACCACCCTCCCCCTGAAACCCTCACATTGTAATGAACACTGGGTGCTAAACAAAAATAACGAGTCATGGAACACTACATCAAAAACTAATGATATACTGTATAGTGAGTAACATAATAAAAACAAACAAAAAAAAACCCATATGGCTATCAACTGATTTATCAGCAGAAACCTTCCACAGGAAACTTTGAGGGGAAAAAAAAATCTATAGCCAAGAATACTCAGCAAAGCTATTATTCATAATAGAAGGAGATATAAAGAGTTTCCCTGACAAGCAAAAGGCAAAGAAATTCATGACACTAAACCAGCCCCACAAGAAATGTTAAAGGGGAATCTCTGAGTGGAAAGGAAAGATCATAAGTAAGGGTAAGAAAAGTAGAAAGTACAAAAGTAAAATTAAGTATATCCATTAAAAAAAAACAAAAAGGGATTCACAAAATAAAAGTATGTACAGTATAACACCACATACCTAAAACCTGGAGAAGGGAGTGGTACACAATGGGTTCAAACTTAAGTGGCCATCAACTTAATATAGACTGTTATACAGTCTATATAAACCTAATGGTAACCAAAAATCAAAAACCAGTAACACATATTCAAAAAATAAAGAGAAAAGAATCCAAGCATATCACTAAAGAAAGCCAACAAACCATGAGAGAAGACAGCAAGAGAAGAAAGGAACATAGAAAAACTACAAAAACAACCATAAATCAAGTAACAAAATGACAGTAAGTACATACCTATCAGTAAATATTTTTAATATAAATGGACTAAATGATCCAATCAAAAGACTTGGGTGACTGAATGAATAAAAAAGCAAGACCCATCTATACACTGCCTACAAGAGATTTATTTCAGACCTTAAAAATACATGCAAATTGATGGGTGCCTGGGTGGTGCAGTGGGTTAAGCCTCTGCCTTCGGCTCAGGTCATGATCTCAGAGTCCTGGAATCGAGGCCTGCATCAGGTTCTCTGCTTGGCAAGGAGCCTGCTTCCCCTTCTCTCTGCCTGCCTCTCTGCCTACTTGTGACCTCTCTCTCTCTCTCTGTCAAATAAATAAATAAAATCTTTAAAAAAAAAATACATGCAGATTGAAAGTGAAGGGATGGACAAGCGTTTATCATGCATATAGAAGTGAAAAGAAAGCTTGGGTAGCAAGACTTATATCAGACAAAATAGACTTTAAAACAAATATTGTAACAAGAGACCAAGAAGGACTCTATATAATCATAATGGGAATAATTCAAGAAGAATATAAAATAATTATAGTTATGTACCCAGCATGACAGCACCCAAATAAATAAAACTGCTAATAACAAATGTAAATGAAGTAATCAACACTAATACAATAATACTAGGGGATCTTAACACTCCATTAACATCAATGGATAGATCATCCAGACAGAAAATCAACAAGGAAACAATGGCTTTGAATGACACACTGAAATAGATGGATATAACAGATATATCCAGAACATTCCATCAAAAACAGAAGAATACACATCCTTTTCAAGTGCACATGGAAAATTCTTCAGAAGAGATCACATATTTAGCCACAAAACAGGTGACTGAAGTCATACCATACATGTTTTCTGATCACAACACTATGAAACTACAAGTCAACCACAAGAAAAAAAACTTTTTTTGTGGAAAGGCCACAAATACATACAGGTTAAATAGCATGCTACTAAACATGAATGGATAAACTAAGAAATCAAAGTGGAAATCAAAAAATACATGGAAACAAATGAAAATGAAAACACAATGGTCCAAAATCTTTGGGATGCAGCAAAAGCTGCTCTAAGAGAGAAATTCATAGCAATACAGATTCTCCTCATGAAGCAAGAAAAGTCTAAATAAACAAACTAAACTTACACCTAAAGGAGCTAGAAAAAGAACAACAACAACAAAATACCCAAAACCAGTATGAAGAAGGAAGTAATAAAGATTAGAACAGAAATAAGCAGAACAGAAACTAAAACAACAAAATCAAACAAAACCAATAGAACAGATAAATGAAACCAGCAGCTGGTTCTCTGAAAAGTTCAATAACCCTTTATCTAGACTCATTTAAAAAAAAAAAGCAAGCAACACCAAAGAAATACAAATGATTATGAGAGAATATTATGAAAAAACATATGCCAACAAATTGGACACCCTAGAAGAAATGGATAGAGTGATTTCCAGCAATGAGATTGAATAGGTCATCAAAAAAACTCCTGACTAAAGTATGGGAACAAACAGCTTCATAGGGGAATTCTACTGAACATTTAAAGAAGAGTTAATAACTAATCTTGAACTATTAAAAAAAAAAGGAGAAGAAGAGGAAAGAAAGCTTCCAAATTCAATCTATGAGGCCAGCATAACCCTGATACAAAAACCAGGTAAAGACACTACAAAAAAGGGAACTATAGGGCAAATCTCTGATGAACACAACTATAAAAATCCTCAACAAAATACTAGAAAACAAAATCCAGAAATACATTTAAAGAAATCATTCACCATGATCAAGAAGGACTTTTTCCTGGGATACAAGGATGGTTTGATATTTACAAATCAATGAACATGATATGTCACATCAATAAGACAATGGATAAAAACCCTACAGTCATTTCAATAAATGCAGGAAAAGCAACTGGCAAAGTACATCCATTCACAATAAAAACCCTCCACAAAGTAAGTTTGGAAGGAATATATCTCAACATAATAAAGGCTATACATGAAAAACTTACAGCTAACACCATACTCAACAGTGAAAAACTGAGAGCTTTTCTCCTAAGGTCAGAAATAAGACAAGGATGTACACTCTCACCACTTTTATTCGACATAATATTAGAAGTCATAGTCACAGCCATCTGACAACAAAGAGAAATAAAAGGCATCCAAATCGGTAAAGAAGAAGTAAAGTTTCCACAACTTGCAGATGACATAATACTACACATAGAAAACCCTAGAGGCTCCACCAAAAAACTACTAGAGCTGATAAATAAATTCAGTAAGGTCACAGGATGCAAAATCAATATATAGAAATCTATAGCATTCTACACACTAATAATGAAGTAGCAAAAGATAAATTATGCACCAAAAATAATAAGATACCTAGGAATAAACCTAACCAAGGAGGTGAAAGACTTATACTCTGAAAAGTATAAAATACTGTTGAAAGAATTGAAGATGACACAAATGAATGAAAAGTTATTCCACGTGCCTGGACTGGAAGAAAAAAATACTGTTCAAATGTCTATACTATCCAAAGCAATCTACAGATTTAATGAAACCCCCATCCAAATATCAATAACATTTTTCAGAGCTAGAATAAGCAATCCTAAGATTTGTATAGAACCACAAAAACACCCCAAACAGCCAAAGCAATCTCCAGCAACAAAACTAGAGGTATCACAATCCCAGACTTCAAGATATGCCAAAAAGCTGCAGTAATCTAAACAGTATGGTACCAGCATAAAAACAGAGACATAGATCAACATAACAGAAAAGAGAGTCCAGAAATACACCCACACTTATATGGTCAATTAATCTTTGACAAGGGAAGCAAGAATATGAAATAGGAAAAAGACAATCTCTTCAAAAAATGGTGTTGGGAAAACTGGACAGCTACATGCAAAAGAATGAAACTGGGCCACTTTCTTATACCACACAGAAAAATAATTGGATTGAAGACCTAAATGTGAAACCTGAGTCATAAAAATCCTAGAAGAGAACACAAGCAGGAAATTCTTTGACACTGGCCATACATTTTTCTAGATAGGTCTCCTGAAGCAAGGGAAACAAAAGCAAAAATAAGCCATTGGAACTATGTCAAAATAAAAGGCTTTTGCAAAGCAAAGGAAGCAATAAAAAAAAACACTGAAAGACAACCTAGTAGATGGGAGAAGATATTTGCAAATGACATATCCAATAAAGAGTTAGTATCCAAGATATATCAAGAATTTATACAACACAACACCAAAAAAAAAAAAAAACCCAAATAATCTGAGTAAAAATGTTAGAGGACCTGAGTAGACATTTTTCCCAAAGAAGACATTCAGTTGGCCAGCAGACACAGAGGAAGACGCTCAACATCATTCATAATCAGGGAAATTCAAAACCACGATGAGATATCACCTCACATCTGTCAGAATGGCTAAAATTATAAAAAGAAACAAGTGTTGAGGAGGATGTGGAAAAAAGGAACACTCATGCACTGTTGGTGGGAAGGAAAACTGATGCAACCACTGTGAAAACACTGTAGAGAGTCTTTAAAAAATTAAAAATAGGATTACTATATAATCCAGTAATTCCACTACTGGGTACTTACCCCAAAAGTATGAAAACACTAATTCAGAAAGATATATGCACCCCTATGTTTATTGTAGCATTATTTATAATAGCCAAATTATAGAACCAACCCAGTGTCCATAAGTGGATGAATGGATAAAGAAGATGTGGTATTGAGGCACCTGGGTGGTACAGTTGGTTGAGCACTCTTGGTTTTGGCTCTGGTTGCGATCTCCCAAGGGTGGGTCCAAGCCCTGCACTGCGGTCTGTGTGCTCAGAGTGGAGTTTACTTGGGTTTCTCTTTCCCTCTCCATCTGCCTCTACCCACTGTGTACTCTCTCTCTCTCTCTCAAATAAATAAATCTTTTTTTTTTTTTAAAGGATGTGTTATACGTATACCATGGACTAATACTCAGCCATAAAAAAGAATGAAATCTTGCCATTTGCAACAACATGGATGGATCTAGAGAGTATAACGCTAAGCAAAATAAGTCAGTCAGAGAAAGATAAATGCCCTATTTCACTCATATATGGAATTTAAGAAAAACCAAATGAGCAAAGGAAAAAACAAAGTGAGAGAGAAAAACTATGAAACAGACTCTTAACTCCAGAAAACAAGCTGATGGTTACCAGAGGGGAAGAGGTTGGTGGGGTAGGGGTTGGGCGTTGGGTGAAATAGGTGAAGGGGATTAAATACCATAATTAATACTGAGTATTGTATTGTTGAATCACTGTATCATACACCTGAAACTAATATAACACTGCATTAACTATAGTGTAATAAAAAATTTTTTAAGATAAATTCACTTGAATTATTTATAGATGTTCCCTTTCATAAACAGATGAGATAGAATATAAACACTGTGATTTAGGGGACTATCTTGGTTTAAGGCCAGTTAAAAGAGAAAGCATGTAAAATTCTGATCCGCCCCTAAGGCTGAATACCAATAGTTTGCAGATTAAGCTTTCCTCTGTGTTCAAGAGTTGAGTTCAAATGCACATCTGCACTTTCAAAGCTCTGAAGAGAGTCCACTTAAAACCTCAAGATAATGGCTTCTTCTAGTTTGTTGTGTGTGTGTGTTTTTTTTTTTTTACGAAGACTAGAAAATATAAATATGTAAGTGTATATATATTTGGTTTTGTCAAAATTTCTTAAAATTTAGAAAAGTTTTGATAGGTCTTATTTCAAATATCTCTTTAGCTCCTTCCTCTCCTATGCACACTCCAAGAAATGATAAAATCCTAACTTTTCTCTAGGAAGGGAAATATCTGTCCAAAAAAAAATATGAAATCTTGGAAAGTAACTAAAGTCTTGAATACAAAGAAATGTTTGTACATTACAAAGTACATGTAATGTACATGTACATTACTTACATGTACATGTTACATGACTTACTAATCTTTTGTTTCTCTTCTCATCAGTCTTTTAAAGATACTCCACAGTAATATATGGAGCTAGAATTTTTAATCTGTGAGTAACAGGTACTTTTTATGGAAATCAACAAATGTAAAACCTCCGAAGGATGCTTTAGAAAATGTAAATCATATTTTTGCAGGTCTCAAAGTACTTGGTTGAATCACAATATTAACCTCTTAAGGGCAAAAGAACAAAATTATCATAGAATCATTGTGCTGGGAATAAAAAGGAAGGCTGAATGGCAGAAGGTACCACTAGTGATAAAATTGACTACAAATGTATAAACTGTGATTACAGTAATGGACATTTGCCTAAGACAAGCAGATAAACACCGACCACCTATAAAATGAGCTCTTCTATTTACAACTGTTGGTGCAGGCTTTAAAATTTCCTACCATCTTTGAAATCAGATACTTGTCACACAATCTCTCTGCATAGCATTTGATAGGTATGCCTCTAACATCCTCAGCCAGAGAACATTGCCTAACAACAAAGCACTTTGAAATGCTAGAAAATGTTCAACCCACCAGAACAGAAACGTTTTGGAAACAATTTGCTCTACTTTACATTCCCACAAGTTTGTAGATTCCTACAACTTTACATCACATGGCAACAAAAATCACTCTACTTTTCCTAAAGCAAATATGGCAGCGATTCTTAATCAGCATCTTTAAAAGCCCAAGCCTGGCTTATGTATTTATAGATGGCAAACATCCTAAAGATACCATAGGCTAAACTAGATAAGCCTTGTCAAGGGACTCTGTAGCTTTTGCTATATATGCAGAACCCATAAGAATGTGCTAATGCCATTACCAAATGCTGCCCTATCAGTACTAAACACTTGGCTTGGCAGTTTGATAGTAACATTTTAAAGAAAGTGAGCAAAATGGGATTCTACTTCATATTGCAAATGTATAATAAAGAAGCTTCTCTTACTGGTTTAGCAACTGAGAAAACTTGATGAAATTTGTAACATAAGTAACATAAGAGATGGTATCTATTCTCACTGGGGGAAATTCTTACAGGGGGAAATGAACTCTCTAAATAGCTGTTTCTGAATTTATGCTGTCATTCCAATTAAAGGGCTGTCCATTACATGACTATTTCACAAGTGATATTTACAGGCTTTGAAATGTTAATACAGAAAGATCCCAGCACTGCATTCTACTGAAAGTCTAGCTTATTCCAAAAAGGAAATTATAAAGAACCCCTTTTTCACAATTTATGGAATAAAAAAGCAAAAATCCCTTCCACTGGAGAAGGAATACTATTCAGATATAGTGGCAGAAGTGGAACTAAGGAAGTTAGAAAACTGTAGATATCACTTAACCACAGCAAACCCATCTTCATTCACCAGCCTACTTTTCTGCCTTCCTGCTTGGCCTTTCCACTGTGCCAGTTTACCTCATGCCTCTTCTTGCTTCTTGAATTGAGGAAAAGGTGTTTGATGATTTTTAAATTTTTCTCTCACTTATATGTTTAAAAAATGAAACAAAACCGATCACTAATTTGAGAGCTGTTAGTTTTTCTATATCCCTCAGCAGTTGGGTGGGTAAGTGCTCCTAGAAGCCCCATAACAGAAGAAGAAGCAAATCCAGAAGAACAAAGAGGCTTGTCCAAAACACACGTTGAGCACAAGGCACCAGTATACTGCCATTCACCTTCTTTGAAATCACATCTCATATTCCTCCCACACCACTAATTTCTCCCCTCAAAAGGATGGTACAACAGAAACAAAAATTGTTGGTGTGGCTTTTCTTGTGACCAAAGTTCTAAAGAAACCAAAACCTGGAAAGGTAATCCCATATCACCTTATGGAAAGTACCTTTTTCCCATACCCATTGTTCTCAATTTCAGGTCTTTATCTCCATCTTGCCACCTACTACAATCTGTAATTATTTTCCTGATTACTTGCTTACCTGTCATACACTGGAATATAATCTCTCTGAGGGTGGGGCAGCAAGTGTGTTTTTATTATATGCTCTTGTATCTAGCTTTTAGCACAATGACTAGCACATAAGTAGAGTTACAATAAATAGTTGTTAGATGTAAATAGTTCAATTCCTTCATAATTTACACAGAAAAAATCAAGCAGAGTTACATATGATATCACTTAGAATCAAATCCTCCAAGTGCAAGAATTATTTGATAGGAATAAAAACGATGCATTTTTGAACCATGAAGAACTTTAGAAAACCACATAGCAGAACCATTTCATATAACTGATGAAGCACTGAATCCCAAAGGTTACCCAGCTTACCCAAAGTCACACACTTAGCCACAGAGCGGGGACCAGAACCTAGTGAGAGTTTATTAATTTCCTTGATTTGTTTGCATGTACCCTGTATTACTAAAGAAAATATCTAGGGAATTTGACTAAAAGTTTTGAGAAAAGGTAGAAGTTAGTATGCTGAAACAAAGTTCAATAGCATTTTTTTGTAGCTAGAAATATTTGATTCAGTTTCCAAATAATACTAATTTATACAAGAAAATGTTATATTGTATATCACTGATAAAAATGCACATTTATAATTCACGACACGTATTTCAGAATAAAAGACATATTTTAACATGCCTCAGCCCCTCCCCCACAAAAAGAATCCATCATCTCTGAAATAAAATCATTTAGGAAGGTAGGATAATATATCAAATAATGCCACAGACAGGGACTTTATGTTCAACCTTCCAATTTCTGCACCAACTCAAAGAAAATCTTTAGCCTCTCCATGGCATACATAAAATGAAAGCAAGTGTTTTCTCACTTACCCACTAAAGATACCACTTGGGTACTTCCAAATAACATTTTGTATCTCAGAATGCAGGGCGCTTATAAATAATATACCAAGGATTATTAATCCTATTATAAGCCAATACTACCATGCAATGAAAAGGGAAAAAATACTCAGACTGAACTCATCTGTAATTCACACCACAGCAAGTAGTTATTACAGCCCATATGGAGTGATGATCACCCACTGCTGAAAGTTCCATGAAAGTGTGACAAGGTGACACACAGGAGTTAAGTGCTGTATGCTGGGTGGCGGCTCATTTCATACCAGGGTAGAACTTGCTATTTGAAAGGAATGTACAGAAAGCCACCATGCAGACAGGGGTGAAAACTGCAGAATCAAACAAATGTTGCTGATTCAAAGTCGTTCTCCTACAATAACAACCAGTACCAAATGAGTTGCCGTGGTGGAGAGCAAGCTGTGCTCAGAGACTAATTGCTACACTTGTTAGAGTGTGCAAGAAGGTGTTTATTTGTTTTACATGTGTTTGGTGCCAAGACATCCTGGGGATCTGGAGCTGAAGTGGAAACAGAATGACAGTGTTTAGAAAACTAAACACAAAAACAAAAGGGAAAGGGAATTTTTTTTTTTTTCGTGAAAGTGACTTACTTGAGCATTAAATGTATAAAAACCTTGAGGCTCTTATCTTGGGTGATTAATTCTTCAGGCTCCTTCAGATCACCCTGTGGGAGCCCAAGCTGGAATGGAGTGTGTTAAGTCTGAGATGCTTTGATGTTGTTGCTTTTATTTAGATAGTGAATTATTCAAAGCAGGGAGGATCAATCTAAGAGCTACCAATAGAAATAAAAGGGAATGAACTCAGGAAGAGGAAGGAACTAAAGCACAAAATGTGGGTGTTCAAACAGTTCCATCTGAATGGCAAAATTCAGAATATGTACTATGGGGAATTTGCCACACTGTATCTTTCCAGTTTCAGAAATAATAACTTGATTTTGATTGACATTTTTAAAGGTTTAATGATGAAAATACTTCTACTGAACAACCTTGTTTTTCTTCACTCATACTTCACAGGCCTCCAGAGTCTTCCTTTGTACAGAAATTAACTACTCCAAATATAAGCCCCAAATATTTCCAGAATATGATTAACAAGTAAGTTAATTCCTCCAACCAATGAACATGGTAAGTATTAAAAACAATCATTGTTACTTATTATTTTTCTTTGGATATGCAGAGATATCTGAGGACTAATTAAACTCAACAACAAATGTGATATGCTTATATTTTCCATATGATTAGCATATTACATGGATTATTTTTAATAATTTTAATTTTTGATATTAGGAGACCAGGCGTGCCCCAAGCTCCAGAGTCAGATGAACCAGCCCTTCTCCCGGCCCTGGGGCTACCTTTATAGATGGAATCCCAGGGGAAACTGATGGGGATGGAGATGGAGACTAGACAAAAAGCTTGGGCTGAAGAAGGAGAGCTCAAGAGTCAGGACATCTCAGATTTGACAGCAGTTAAAAGCAGTTATTTACTCTTGCAGCCAAAAAAATGAAAATAGATATCAAAGAAAAAAAAGAAAAGAAGCAAAAAGTGAAGATGAGTTTTAAAAGATGTAAATCCTGGTTTCTTTTTTTTCTGAGGAGCAGTTGAACCTTTATGAAATATATCACCAGTCAGCTTTCCCCTTGGCAGCTATAAAAAGACTGATCCAGAGACACCTGAGTGGCTCAGTTGGTTAAGAGCCTGCCTTTGGTTCAGAGTCTGATCCTGGGGTCCTGGGATCCAGTCCCTTGAACTCCCTAACCCAGGATCCTGGCTCAGCAGGGAGTATGCTTCTCTTCTCCCTCTGTCTCTCCTCCTGCTTGCTCTCTCTCTCTTGCTCTCTCTCTCAAATGAATGAAATAGTTAGTTAAAATGAATGAGTGAATGAACGGCTGATCCAGTCCATCACTGGCACCTGTGTCTCAAAATGTTTTTATTGCTATGTCTGATACTTCCAGGGTTTTCATCGAGGAGGTGGTAGAAGCAGCAATGGATATGTGGGAGAAGTGGGGAGAAAATGTCACCACTACAACCCAAACATATGAGGGAAGCTGTTCAGAGGTTAAAGCAAAGGGGCAAATCCCAACTCAAAGCACAAAAAAACTATCTTCTAGACCAAAGCCTACAAAGGCCACAGACTGAAGGAAGAAATACTGGTTCCAGGCTCCTTCCTATTGCGTGAGACTTCTGCTCTGGTGCTTTAATATCTCAGCCCTGTAAGAATTCCATGACGGTTTTAATGTCTTACTCAGAACTCTGACATTCATCATATCTAAAAAGCATGCAGCCTCTTTCATACTTGCCTTTACTAAATATTGGGAACTCTTTGGGCATTTTGAGGCATTTAATGGTCTCTTGGCTATCTGGAAGAAAAAAGGTGCATGGGCCTTAAGCATCTTCTAGATAGGGAAGCAGCTTTCAGAGAGAAAACATTTCACAGAGAGCTTTGGCAGCTTCACGTTGTAGCATGAAGTTGTTATGACTTGGGTTATTTCTTCCAACTAATTTTAAGTAGATGAAACAACCAGAAACTTTGACTTGTGATATTCTATAATGAAGAACATGGTAATAGAAAGACTAGTGGAAAACTTTATCCCTGTAAACATTTAAAGTTCTCTTATGGATTTTAGTGAGTGATCATAAAACTTGTTTTCCAACTTGCAAATAAATAAATAAAACAAAACTAAGAAATAATATGAATAATATTCATTATGTATCACATATCATTTTGAAGTACCTGTTTTATATAAACTGTATCACAAAAATGTAATCAGATTTTTTCAAGTTCCCTTTACTACCTCAAAATTTTATACAAAAACTTTATTTGGTTTGATACTCCTTCTCTCTTGTATTTCTCTTTTTTTCTCTTTCTCCCTCTCTCAGGTATGTAAAAATTCATCTGACAGGAGAACGTAGTAACCTTCATTTTTCATACAAGGACAATACTGCAAATCTATACCCTCTATAGATTTAAAACTTCATTTTAATGTAAATTACTTTCTATTTTCCACTGCTTTCTTCCACATATAGTGTGAATGGTTCATTAATGTGTAGTGAAAAACATATGTCAAATTGGGATTCATGCAAATCACCAATCCTATACAAAAAGAAAAACTTGTATCCATAAAAATCTAACAATTTCTCCAAGATTCAATTTATATTTAACCTTGAAACTCTACTCCTGTGGTCTTCAAAAAAGCCATCAGGAAGAGGTTATGATTTTTGCCTTCTCTAATAAAAATTAATTTCATGCTTTTAATCTGGTCTCCTACACACATAAGGGAATATAATTTGCAAAAACAGGCTTATGGCAAGAATTAGCTTTTGTCTCTGGTTTAAGGCAAAATATATCAACTAAGTGAGCCACATATTATCAGCCCAACTATTACAACTATCTAGGAGCTCTTCTGCCTCAATGAAGTTCCAAAACTAAAAAAGAACCAGAAAAAAAACAACAAATGAACCTGTATGTATAGGGATATATATGTATTAATATGTGTTTATGATGTTTACCCTGATATTTGTAATTCTGATTCAATGCCACAGAGCTCCCCCTTGTGTTCCATATTTTCTATTTGCATCTCTATGCTATCTGCACCCCACCAAAACACACATCCAGGCACTCAGCTCCAAGAGCAGGAAGTATCACTCAGAGAAACACTTGCTGCCATCTCTACTACAAGCTCCAGAGCGCTGACTCAGATATTGTGTATGGGGGAAGAACAGACTGTAGAACAGATGGCTGCTGATCTCTTCCCAGAGGAACTGACTTTGTTTGCAACTGCATATGGAGAAGTTTAAACCTGAGGGTGCTCTCAAGAATAATGGAGGTTGCAGTTGAATAAAATAAAACCTCATTTAAAATGGAGATAGGAAGCCAGAAGGGGGAGCTCCTATGCCATACCATTCCTTGTAGTCCTTTGCAGAACCAACAGAAAGAGGCACACTTTGCATTTCAAAAACAGAGAAGTCTATATTTTACTAACCTGGAAGAGGAGAAAAAGGAAGAAAGATTTTCTGTTTACCCAGCAACAGTCCAGCCAATGAGATACTTACACAACTTAACCAATGAAAAGCCATTACACTTCAAACTCCCAGTTTACTCCAACTGACATTCAATTACAACAGCCCCTCTTAACTCCCTTTTCCTCTACAAGAGAGAATTCCCCTCCTTGCTCTTTGAACCTGCCTGTGTTTTGCCATAGCTTGCAGGTCCATAACTACAATTCCTCTATTATACCTGAAGAAAGCCATTTTGCTGGTAAAATAACTGGTTTGTTTTTAAGGTGAACATGGTGAAAGAAGATTCAAAGATGAAAACATTCATGAAGATACAGCCTAGATCATAGATGCTACAGCACAGGAGATAACTGGGAAATAAGACAGTTGGGAAAAATTCTTCTAAGGTCAGAATAAATATCAAACACTGACCTCAGAAGCTATTCCATCCACAGAAGGAGTCTTTGATTTGTTAGTTGGTAGAGGAATGTATGCTCCAGGGTATTGTAAACAAAGCAATCAGCTGGAAATCATTGGAGTATAACAGGTGCGTTAACAAGAGGGAAAGAGAGTTCTACCAATCCCATTGTATGCCCCAGCATGACTGTGGGCATATCCAAACCTATGCCTCCATGAAAAGCAACTTCAGAGGTTTAAAATTGGGAGGTGGGGGCAACAGACTACATTAATATAATCCTGCCACTTACTAAACAAATGAACAAGTAAATAACAGTATCAGCCCTGGAAACAGAGGAGGAGGAGAATACCCGGAATTGTTACCTAAATTGTTATCTAAAATATTTAGTTTCCAAAAAGGAATTATGAGGCATGCAAAGAAACAAACAAAAAATATGACCCAAACATGGGGGGCAAACTGCCTATGTAAGTGACCAGACCTCAGATTTAACAGGAAAATATTTCAAAGTAGCCATTGTAAATTTGTTTGCAGAACTAAAAGAAAGTATGATTAAAGAAATAAAAAGATGTATAATGACAATGTTGCATCAAATAAAGAATATCAATATCAATACAGAGATTGAAATTATAAAAATAAATACAATAACCAAATGGAAATTATAGATCTAGAAAGTACAATAACTGATATAAAAAAGAATCACTGGGACTCAACAGATAGGAAATGACAGCAGAAAGAATTAACAAACTTGAAAATAGTTGACAGAAATTATGCAAGACTAACCAGAGAGGGAAAAACAATGAAGACAAATGAACAGAGACTGAGAGAATTGTGGAACAACATTAAAAACATTAAAATATATATAAGAATATCTGAGTAGAGAAAAAATATTCAAAGAAATAATAGTTAAAAACTTCTTAAATTTATTGAAAAACTATAGCCTACACATCTAGAAAAGTCAACATTCTCCAAGTAGAAACACAAAGATCCACAAACAGACATACCCTACTAAAAATGCTGACAAAGAGAAAATCTTTGTAACAGCAAGAGAAAAAAATAACATCACTTAAATGAAACTCCAATAAGATTAACAGCTAAAGATCTCAGCAGAAATCAAAAGGCAGTGGTTAACATATTCAGTGTTCAAGGAAGAAAAGTCAACTAAGAATTCCATATCTGGCAAAACGATTATTGTCAAATGAAGGTGAAATGAAGACTTTCCATATAAAAAAAAAAAAAGCAAAAAACAAAACAGAATGTTTATTTCTAGCAGAACTTCTTTGCTGAAAGCAAGTAATCCCAGATGGTAATTCACATTCATACAAACCAAGAGTAATAGTAGGTGTAATTATATAATAATAAAAGACATTACTACTGCATATTTTTTAAACTTTCTTCTTATTCTTTCTCTTCTTTTCTCTCTTAACTGATTTTAAAAACCAATTGTTTATACATATGTGATTTATATATTATCTATAATTGTCATATATATATTTTTCTAATAACAGTACAAAGGAGATAGGAAAGAGTAAAGATGTAATGGGTTAAAGGTCTAACTAAGATGCTAAAGTTCTTATTACTACAAAGTATTTTGGGGTCTGTATAACATGTATATAACATGTATAATGTGTGTACCAATAATACCACAAAAAGGGAAGAAAAGGAATCAAGTAATACAGAATTAAGCTAGCATAACCTGAAGCTGAATCTTATGAGTTTAAATATATATATATATCTCCATCCCTAGAGCTATCACTAAAACTCAAAAAGTATAGTGAGAAAATCAAAATCAATAATGAAGTTTAAATATTATATTAAAAATATTCAATCAATGCAAAAGGAAGCAATAAAAAAGAAATAAAAGAACAAGAAGACATGAGACACATAGAAAACAAAACTTTAAATAGCAGGCATAAATGCAACTGTACCAATAATAACACTGAATGTGACTGGATTAAACAAGCCAATCAAAAAGTACAGATTGGGAGTACTTGGGTGGCTCAGTGGGTTAAGCCTCTGCCTTTGGCTCAGGTCATGATCCCAGGGTCCTAGGATCGAGCCCCGTGTTGGGCCCTCTGCTCAGCAGGGAGCCTGCTTCCCTTCCTCTCTCTCTGCCTGCCTCTCTGCCTACTTGTGATCTCTGTCTGTCAAATAAATAAATAAATCTTTTAAAAAAAAAGTACAGATTGTCAGACTGTATTTAAAAAAAAAAAAAGATTCAATTATATGTTGTCTACAGGAGAACCACTTTAAATTCAAAGATATAAAAGTAAAATGATGGGAAAAAAATACATCATGCCAAGGGCAATAAATGGAGTAGCTCTACACTCATATTAAACAAAACAGACATTAAAATATGTTACTAGAGATAAAGAGAGATATTTTATAATGATAGAAGGGTCAATCTATCAGGAATATATAATGATTATCAATGTATATGCACCTAATTACAGAGCATCAAAATTTATAAGGCAAAAACTGACAGAAATGAAGAGAGAAATAGACAATTCAATAATAACAGTTGAAGACTTCAATATCCTGCCTTCAATAATAATAAAGACAACTAAAGAGAAAATCAACAAAAAGATTTGAACAATACTATAAAACAACTAGATCTTGGGGCACCTGGCTGGCTCAGTCTTTTAAGCATCTGCCTTTGGCTCAGATCATGATCCCAGCGTCTTGGGATAGAGCCCTACAACAGGCTCAGCAGGAAGTCTGCTCAGCAGGAAGTCTGCTTCTCCCTCTCTCAATCCCCATGGTTGTGTTCCCTCTCTCGCTATCTCTCTGTCAAATAAATAAACAAAATCTTAAAACAAAAACAAACAAAAAAAAACTAGATCTAACAAACTAGTGGTAGAACACTATCCAACAACAGAATATATACTTTTCTCAAGTGCACATGAAACATTCTCAAGACTAGACCATATGCTATGTCATAAAAGAAACTTCACTGCATTTAAAAGGGTAGAAGTAATACTAAATATATGCCCTCAACACAATGAAATAAAATAAAAAATCATTAAAAATAATTAAGGAAACTCACAAAAATATGAAAATTTAAAAAATTCTCAAACAACCAATAGGTCAAAGAAGAAATTAAGTAAATCCAAAAATACCCTGCAATGAACGAAAATAAAGGCATAACATATCAAAACTTATGGGATGCAGTTAAAGGAATTCTTAGAGGAAAATTTACAGCTGTAAATGCCTATATTTTTTTTAAAGAAATAACAAATATCTCAAATCTAAAATCTAAACTTCTAATTTTACATATTGGGGAGGGGAGAGAAAACTGAACCTAAAGCAGGCAAGAGAAAAGTCAAAAGATTAGAATGTAAATTAATGAAACAGAGTATAGACTATCTGTTTCCTTAAACAGATCAACAAAAAAACTAACCAACCTTTGCCTAGTTTTGCCAAGAGGAAAAGAGCAAAGATTCAAATTGCTAGAATCAGAGTTGAAAGAGCAGACATCACATAAACACCAACCTTAACATAAATAAAAAGGAGTATGAAGGAACACTATGAACAGCTGCACACCAACAAATTAGATGACTTAGAAGAAACAGAAAATCTTAGAAAGACATGCACTGCTAAGATTGACACAAGAAGAAATAGACAATCAGAATAGATCTATAAAAAATGAAGACTGAAAACTATAATAATAAAAAAAACTAGTCATAAATAAGCCCAAGCCAATACAAACATTCAAAGAAAAATACCAATTCTTCACTCTGAGATCAGAAGAGGATGTAGCATTCCCCAGCTTATTTTAAAGGGATCACCCTGATACTAAAATTAGGCAAAGAAAGCAGAAAAAAAGAAGAAACAAAGAATACACAAAAGAAGAAACCACAGGCCACCATTTCTTATGAATATAGATGCACAATCCTCATGATACTAGCAAACTGATTCCAACAACATATGAGAAGAATTATATACTAAGGTCAAGTGGATTTATCCCATCACGGTAGATTGGTTTAACATCTGAAAATTAATTCATGTAATATGTAATATTAATAGAATGTTTTAAAACACACAATAATTTTAATAGAGAAAAAGTATTTGACAAAATCCAATACCCTTAGATGATAACAACATGCTACAAACTTGGAATAGAAAGGAACTTCCTCAACCTGATAAATAGCTAGAAAAAAACCAGTTAACTTCATACTTAATGATGAAAGACCTGAATATTTATCCCCACGATCAGGCACAAGACAAAGTAACCACTCTTGCCACCTCTTTTTTTTTTTTAATTAAATTAATTTATTTATTTTCGAAAAACAGTATTCATTATTTTTTCACCACACCCAGTGCTCCATGCAATCTGTGCCCTCTATAATACCCACCACCTGATACCCCAACCTCCCACCCCCCACGCCACTTCAAACCCCTCAATTGTTTTTCAGAGTCCATAGTCTCTCATGATTCACCTCCCCTTCCAATTTAACCCAACTCCCTTCTCCTCTCTAATACCCCTTGTCCTCCATGATATTTGTTATGCTCCACAGATAAGTGAAACCATATGATAGTTGACTCTCTCTGCTTGACTTATTTCACTCAGCATAATCTCTTCCAGTCCGGTCCATGTTGCTACAAAAGTTGGGTATTCATCCTTTCTGATGGAGGCATAATACTCCATAGTGATTATGGACCACATCTTCCTTATCCATTCGTCCGTTGAAGGGCATCTCGGTTCTTTCCATACTTTGGCGACCGTGGCCGTTGCTGCTATAAACATTGGGGTACAGATCGCCCGTATTTTCACGACATCTGTATCTTTGGGGTAAATACCCAGGAGTGCAATTTCAGGGTCAGAGGGAAGTTCTATTTTTAATTTCTTGAGGAATCTCCACACTGTTCTCCAAAGAGGCTGCACCAACTTGCATTCCCACCAACAGTGGAAGAGGGTTCCCCTTTCTCCACATCCTCTCCAACACATGTTGTTTCCTGTTTTGTTAATTTTGGCCATTCTAACTGGTGTAAGGTGATATCTCAATGTGGTTTTAATTTGAATATCCCTGAGGGCTAGTGATGATGAACATTTTTTCATATGTTTGTTAGCCATATGTATGTCTTCATTGGAGAAGTGTCTGTTCATATATTCAGCCCATTTTTTTGATATGATTATCTGTTTTGTGTGTGTTGAGTTTGAGTTCTTTATAGATCCTGGATATCAACCTTTTGTCTGTACCATCATTTGCAAATATCTTCTCCCATTCCGTGGGTTGCCTCTTAGTTTTCTTGACTGTTTCCTTTGCTGTGCAAAAGCTTTTGATCTTGATGAAGTCCCAAAAGTTCATTTTCACTTTTGTTTCCTTTGCCTTTGGAGACATATCTTGAAAGAAGTTGCTGTGGCTGATATCAAAGAGGTTACTGCCTAAGTTCTCCTCTAGGATTCTGATAGATTCCTGTCTCACGTTGAGGTCTTTTATCCATTTTGAGTTTATCTTTTTGTACAGTGTAAGAGAGTGGTAGCCATTTGTGTGTCTTCATTGGAGAAGTGTCTGTTCATATCTTCTGCCCATTTTTGCCATCTCTTTTTAACATAATACTAGAAGTTCTCACAGGTCGAAAAATAAATAAATAAATAAATAAATAAACATCATCCAGATTGCAAAGGAAGAAGTAAAACAATAACTATTCATAAATGGATTAATCTTATACAGAGAAAATCCTAAAGAACCCACTAAAAAACTATTAGAATAGACAAATTCAACAAGTTTGCAGGCTATGGTACCAATATGCAAAAGTCAACTATATTTCTACATATTTGCAACAGATAATTTGCAAGCAAAAATTCCATTTGCAAAAACATCAAAAGGAATGAAATAAATTTAACCAAAGAAACTCAAATCTTACTTCTGAAAACTATAAAGCATTGTTGAAAGAAAGTAATGAAGATCTAAATAAATGGGAAAGTCATCCATGTTCATGGATCAGAACACATTGCTGAGAAGGCAACACACCCCAAACTGATCTATAGATTTAGTGAAATTCCTATGAAAATACCAGCTGATTTTTCTTTTAGAAATTAACAAGCTGATTCTAGAGTTCATATGAAATTGCAAGGAGCCCAGAAAAGCCAAAACAAAACTAAAAGAAAATAGGAAGAAGGAGGATTCATACTTAATAATTTCAAGATTAACAGTGCAACAGTACTATATAAGGATAGACATTAAGGTACTACCAAAAGGATAGACATACAGATCAATAGAATAGAAAGGAAAATCAAAAAATAACCCCAAACACCTATGGTAAATTGATTTTTTACAAAGGTATCAAGACCATTCAATAGGAAAGAATAGTCTTCAGCAAATAGTTCTGGCACAACCAGATAGCCACAGGCAAAAGAATAAAGTTGGACCCCTACCTTATACTATGTACAAAAATTAACTCTTTTCTGGCATGAAAAGAATAAGATTACGTTGAATCATAATTTTTAACAGTTTACTATAGTTGAGAGTAGTTCCCAAGTCCTTACTTCTGCAATAAAATGTATATAATCTTTTCAAATGTGGCAGTTTATAAAAAATAAAAGATATAAGCAATTTACTAGGGTAGAGTCTCAGTGAGTTTTTCGGAAAAGTGTGATATTCCCTTAAACTAATCAGGTTCTTAGTTATCAGGAGCTTAGTATTTTGTACATAATTAAGGCAGCACTGAGATATTACTGCATGTTAAACAACAGGAAAAAACAGCTAGCTTTATAAATTCAAACCTACAAAGCTTCATTGCTTTGTAGGTTTGAAGCTTTATAAATACAAACCTACAAAATTTTAATGCAATAATGGAAACTTTTTCAACATTTTGACAATGTCATCTCTCACACAATGGGTTCTGGAGTTAGATTTTCTGAGTGCAAATCATACTTCCATTATTTTGCTAGCTGAATAGTCAGGAAAGTTTTCTCTTCAGAAAATGGGTATAAATGTCATAATAATTCCTACTTCATTAAGTTACCAATAGAATAAAATTATTGGCACATATTAAATGCTCAATGAATAATACCAAATTGATACTTTTTCTCAGTTTCTTTAAGGTTCACCAGAGAAAAATAATTTTCTATATCCTTATATTAAGTCTGATCTAACCCAGAATTTCATTATGACTAATTTCAATTAATGAACACAAGGCACAAACATGTTTTCTCTGAAATTTTAGTTCTTTTGCTGGTTTATCTGTTATGTGGAAGGTGATAAAAGACTTAGATTACAATTTCTCTTGAGTCATAAAATTCCCTTTTATGGGGAGTCATTCAACAAATAAAATTTAAGCACCTACTGTGGTAAAGTTTCCATGCAAAGTCTTATTACAGGTTACCACAATTTTAAGGCTATAGGTGTACAGTTTTAATGGTTCTGGTGTTTAAAATAATATTAACAAGTAACCTCCAACAAAAGTACTTACAATAACAAGGAAAAGAAAAATGTGAATTGGAAACATAAATTATGTATTTTAAGAAAATGAGCCCAAAGAAACAGATTGTTCCATAAACGAGGAATGAAACATTCTGGTCAATGCACCAAGTTATTCCAGAAGATTATCTCCTAGAGCCATAAAATAAATCTTATTGGCCTTTAAATGAAGTTCTGCCATTCTCCATACTATAATTAACATTTCTCAGGCAATATTTTTCCAATCATTATCTTCTCCATTGTTATCATCATCATTACTATCATTCTTAAAATCATCACTATCACCACCAGCCAAATATTTTAGAAATTCAAAATTTCTCCAAATCCAAAATATATTTTGTTCACAGATATAAAAAATGTAATAATTCAAGTCATTCACTGACAGAAAGAAAATGTCAAAAAGTGTTTAGACTGTACTTCTCTTATGTATTTTAGTCCTCAAATCAAGCCTCTTAAATAACCTACCTATGTAGTCAGCTTGAAAATGACAAATTAAAATGTCAAACAACTTCAGATGGTCATCATAAACTATGCACAAATATTCCTGGTCTAATGTTTCTAGGTCAAAGATAAGATTGTTCACCCCTTCCCTCTTCTGTCAACTTCAATGTGATAATAATTTACTTGTGCCAATGAAAGGTGAGTGAAAACTTCCAGGCAGAAAGGTTTATTATAAGCCAGCATGTGATTCAACATATTTTTTCCCTACTACCAAGGCCAGTAATTCTCTATTCTGCCTCAAAGTCAGACTATAGGTAATTCATTTATGCAGTCATTGTTAAATCAAAAGATTTTATTAAAATTAGCTAAAATGAAACCAAATAGATCTCTCATTTTAACAAACATAAAAGTGTACAACTCACAGAAAAATAGAACACAATTTTTATACCAAACTACAGACACTGCTAAAACAAGTGATTCAGAAAGTTTGAAAATAAAAGAATAGTGAAAGGTATAAACCACACAATGCAGGCAAAAAGAAAAGATAGGGATTGATATAACTATCAGATGAGTCAAATGAAGAATTCCAGCCAGTGTATTAAAAGTCCAAAAAAAAAAGTTAAAAAGGACACTTCGTAAGTCTAACGAATACAAATCACAATGAATATATTAAAGTTACCAACTTTTACATATCTCATAATATGACCACCTTTTAAAGCACAAAATATTATAGGAGATACAAAGAAAAATTTGAAATACATTAATAGTAGAACATTATTAGGCCACATACACAAAAAACAGTATTAAAAACTAGAAAGAATACAGACAATATTCTCTGATCAAAACATAGAAAAATAGGGGTGCCTGGGTGGCATAGTCAGTTGAGCAACTGACTCTTGGTTTCAGCTCGGGTTCTTGATCTCAGGGTTGAAATCGAGCTCTATGGTGGGCTGCGCACTCAGCACAGAGTCTGCTAAAGACAGTCTCTCCCTGTCCTTTTCCTTCTGTCCCTCCACCCCATGCACTCTCTCTCTCTCAAATAAATATATCTTTAAAAATTAAATAGAAAATACCTTTAAATTCAAAAACAAAAGTCCTTCTCACTTAGAAATTTAAAAAACAAAACCCTCCAATCTTATGGCAAAGGTGTAAATATATTTATTTGATGTTTTATTAATAACTGCATATTAATGATTGTATATTGTTAATTCATTTGTTTTCTCTTTTTATTAGATTTTTTTAATTTATCTACTGAGAAAGAGAGAGAACATGTATACACATTAGTGGATGGAGGGTCAGAGGGAGAGGCAGAGAGAGAATTCCAAGCAGACCGTGCGCGTAGTGTGAGTGTGACATGGGGCTCCATCACACAACCTCGAGATCACTGCCCTACCCAAAATCAAGACTCTGACACCCAGCCAACTGAGCCATCTATGTGCCCCAGTTCATTTGTATTCTTATAATTTGTTTTATAGTTGTACATTTTTATTATTTATATTAGCATACCTTATTTTATTAACCTATAATGTATTATTTGTTTCAGGGGTATAGGTCTGTGATTCATCAGTCTTACACAATTCATAGCACATAACTTCTGCAATGTCCATCACCCAGGCACCCCATCCTCCCCATCCCTCTCCTCTCTACCAACCCTCAGTTTGCATATCTTATTTTAATATCTTCTTAAGATAACATATATTAATAATTATAATTACTATATATATTAAGCCAGTAGAATAAAACTTGGGACAATTATTTTATTACTTTGAAGTTTTTTTTAAAAAGACTTTACTAATTTATTCATTTTTAGAGAGAGAGAGTGAACAGGGTAGGGAGGGAGAGAGGAAGAGAGAGAATCTCAAGGAGGCTCCTTGCCCAGTACAAACCTGGGGCAGGGCTTGATCTCAAGACACTGAGATCATGACCTGAGTCAAAACCAAGTGTGGGATGCTTAACCCACTGAGACACCCAGGCACCCTTCTAGGCAATATTCTAACTTGTACTCAAAGTTCAGAAGCTATAGAAAATAAGATTAACGTATTTTATTACATAAAAATTATAATTAAAAACAAATCTGCAAAATAAAAAAACATCCTAAGTCAAGAGATAGATGAAAAAGTTATATATCAGAAATAAAATACTAATCTTTCTGTTATAGAAAGAGTTCTTAAGAAAGTTTATAAGAGGGAGCACCTGGGTGACTCAGTCAGTTAAGTGGCTGCCTTCAGCTCAGGTCATGATTTCAGGGTCCTGGGATCGAGTCCCACATCAGGCTCTCTTCTAAATGGGGAGCCCACTTCTCCCTCTCCCTCTGCATGCTGCTCCCTTGCTTGTGCTCTCTCTCTTTCTCTCACTCTTGCTCTCTGCTAAATAAATAGATAAAATCTTTTTATAAGAAAAAATAATGGCCCCATAGAAAAATGAGCACAGTATATGCAAAAATGGTTCACAGAAAAAGAAATAAGGAAATACAAATGACCTCTAAACATCTGAACAGAGTTTTTAGGCTTTCTTAAGAGAAATGCAGATGAAAATTTCACTGATACGATTTTTATCCAGATACCTCAAATATCTACTAAAAAAAAAATTTCCAACACACTGTGTTAAGATGCTCATAAATATCTGCTGAGACCACCAATTAGCTTAACCTATAAAGAGAAATTTGGCAAGATCTTTCAAAATTATAAATTACCTGGATTCAACTTTATAGAATTTATCCTAAAGATATAATTGTACACAAGCAAAATGATATGTATTGTTATCCATTACGGTATTATAATTGCATAAAATTAGCAACCACACAGATTGTCTTCAATGAGAAACTATTTAAACTGTTACAATCATACACTGAAATGCTATGCAGTTATTTCTAAAAGGGAAGAAGGGAAAACACAAGGAATCTCTGAGTTTCATATGGAAATATACAGTATATAGTATACATTGTTAAATGAATAAAACAAGGTGCTACCTTTCAAATCATATGAAAGGAGGGTGAGGATAAAAATAAAATACAATACCTGTTTGCTTACAATTGCATTAAAAATTGTGGAAGTATAAGAAATTAATAAAGAGGACTAAGAATAGAAGACAGTTATGTTTTACTATATGTCTTTTTAAGTTGTTTACTTTTTTTAAACAAGTAAATTTTTAAGTGGGGGAAAACTCAATTAGTTATATATTTCATTGAGCTAAAATAATTGTCACTGCCAAAGAGGCTTTACAATCCACAATCCAAGCTTTTTTTTTTTTTTTTGCATACTTATTTTTGGTTTGACCCTCCACTTCAAATTTTCACAAAACTATATAACTCTCCCTATGGAAAGTAAATGTCATAATTTCCCCTTTTGATCTCCAGATTTTGGAAAACAACATCTCCACCTCAAAGCCCCAGCAGTGACGAATGCTATCAACCTTATGTGTATTTGACATGCATCGAAGTCTCAGCCAGGAAGTTAATCTGAAATAGCTCTATATTTGTAGAGGGGACAGGCAAAGCATTTCTAAAAAGGTCTAGGATGTGGTTTTATGTTTTTGACATCAGCCCACCAGGTTTGCCTGTCAGGGGTAATGTGTGTGAAAACGTTTTATCCGGTTCTGACATTCTCAAAGTTATTTTATCAGTAGTCCCTCTGGAGGACCAAATGAAAGCTTGTTCAACTAGAACTTGAGGCAATGACAGTAGCAAGCCTCTGGCAATTCCTGCTCTTGGAGTGTTAAAGGTCACTGTTAAAATTTATAACATATTATCTAACATTAACACTTCTGCTGATGTATTCTCAAAAAATTTCCACTTTGATCTGCCTGAATTAAAGTCTGTTTCACAGTCTGGGTTCTTCAACACATCCCTTCACAACAAGTACAGACTGAACGGTCAATTCATTGGAATATTTGTGCAGACACATCCACAGGTTGTGAATTAGTTGGGCCTTTGGTTCTGAGCACAGGTGACATGCCAGACTTCAAAGAAAAGATTATTTTTGTTGTGACTCTAATTATAACTGACTTGGTGGTTTTTGTCCTAACTGCTCATACACGGCATTTTATAAAGAAATGTGTCAATGTAAAGAAAGCACAACTACACATACCATTAACACTATCAGCAGCATTAATATGATGGTTTCTTTTCATTCAAAAACAGAGAGAAGTAGCAGAACATACACAATCTCTTAAATTCTTGTTTGTTCCGCAGAGGTGGCTGAGCTTAGGACAGGCAGAGCTATATTGCACAGCAACATGGAAAAGCTCCAGAGAAGGAATTAGCTTCCCACCCCTCTGCATACAGGAAAAGAGGAGGAAACAGTCCTGCAGGCAACACGTAGGTTACCATACCAATAGGGGCTTCCTGATAAGAGAAGCGATCCTATTAGAAATGATGGGGAAGGGGACAAGCCCTTCGTCTCTAGCATCTACCTTCTTCTTGTACTAACTCAGAGCTGCTGAGCCAAGTTTCGTGCTTAACTACCAAGAGATGGGAAGAAAGGCACTTCTGTGGCTATCTAGGACCATTTTCTCTCCTCAAAATGCCTGGAGCATATTAACTATATTGTATGCAAAAAGCACTGTATAGGCAGTCTTGAGAAATGTGGACATCTTAGTCAGGGCCTAGCCCTTCTCTGCTGTCCACCTTCACAGCTCAGAGCCCTGACTCTCTGACTGGGAATACCTTCTGTTCTTCCCACATGAAGCCCTCCTTTCAAATTGGGCAGGAAACATGTTTCTAACTGCTCAGCACAATGTCCTAGACCCAAGAGGCATTCAATAATGCTTATTATTGGTTATGAAGAAAGTACTCACTTATATAAAGCTCCATGGATAATTATTTCAATGCTCTTCTCAGTCACCTTTCAATTAATAACACTGTTCAAGTTTTAAATTTTTGAAAAAAGAGCATTCGATTTGGCACCATTTAGAAAAGGAGAAGTGGCAAATACCAACCAGGTTATCTGGAGGAATTCTTATGTATTTGCATACAAATGGAATAATAATGCATACTATTTCTTCTGCTTTTACTTATGTTGGGAAATAGTAACTTTATGTGAATTAGTGGCTAAGTCTGCTCCAGGAACTGATTCTCTATAAATACAAATAATATTATAGTCTTTACCTAATATTTTACAGGAAACAGTGGGAAAAAACTCACCTATTAAATGGGTCAGGATGCTTTCCTATTAGTTAAAGCAACCCTTGGTAATAGTAACAATGTGTTTTGTTTCTAGACTGTGATTTGGTGTTTTATTATTGCTTGCCAATGTGATAAAGCAGTTGGGTGTGCTAGCTCTGCTTTAGCACATTTATTGCATTATTATTCATCAAGAAAACAGAACTTTCTCTGCAGGCAAATGATTGTATCTGTGTATTTTCTTTATCGGGATACTTAATTTGGATCTATTTTAAAATATAATCTAAATGTGGTTTTTAAAACATAGTCTAAATATAATTATATATTTGCCCACTAAATTTTTTTTTAAAGATTTTATTTATTTATCAGAGAGAGAGAGGGGGAGAGAGCGAGCACAGGCTGACAGAATGGCAGGCAGAGGCAGAGGGAGAAGCAGGCTCCCTGCTGAGCAAGGAGCCCCATGTGGGACTCGATTTCAGTACGCTGGGATCATGACCTGAGCCGAAGGCAGTTGCTTAACCAACTGAGCCACCCAGGTGTCCCTGCCCACTAAATTTTTAAATTACACTTACATTACAAATATATACACAAATGCTCAAATATACACCCATGTACACATACATATATATGCACATACACATGTATAATCTCTCTATATATACATACACACCCATATTTGTAAACATGTATATACATTCAAAAGAGAGACACCATGAAAGAATGTCAACTAGTTTTGTAGTTAGACTGATCAAGCCTTAAGTTTGAGTTTTATTATACACACTAGTTAGGACAACTTGGGAGAATTATTTAACCTTTCTCAGGCTATTTGCTCATTTATAAAATTGGGACAAGTATTCTCCTCAAGATATTTGAGAAGATTAATGCAATGGAATGAAATGTCTAATATAAAGTGCTTAGCATAGGTCAGGATGGCATCCGTCTGGGGCAACAATCAATAAGGAACACTAACACGACCCTAGAATATATTGGAAATATGGGATAAATTAAATCCAGACTCCAAAAAAAGGTTCTTGATGTAACTGAACGCTTGTGGTATTCCAGTTCCCACAGAAGTAGACAGTGCCCTCAAGTGGAAATTCTAAAAAGCACTCCTTAGAGAATGGGCCCCTTTTGAGCCAGATGAAAATGGCATAGCACAAGCGGAAAGACACCCCAGGATGGAAAGTCAACAGCTGACAAGGCCTCAGGCGTCAGATTGGAAAATTTGAAGCACAAGGCTGCATGGTCTAGTGCTGTTTTCCAGGAACAAATGACTAGTTTTTCATCTAAATTGTAATTTTTTTTTTTTTGAAGATTTTATATTTATTTGAGAGAGCAAGCAAGCACAGAGGAGCAGTGAGAGGGAGAACCAGACTCCCCACTGAGCAGGGAGCCCAATGTGGGGCTCCATCCCAGGACTCTGAGATCATGACCTGAGCTAAAAGTAGACACTTAACCTACTGAGCCAACATAGGTTTCATTTGCAGGTTTAATGTTGTTCCTTGTTCAAGTGACACAGATGTGTTGTTTACGATTTTTTTTTTTTTTTAATCTACCTCCCTCCACACACAACAACTCTCTGAGCTAGGTGGTATTATTACCATGTCAATTGTCAGACAAGGCAACTGGAACGTTAAAAAGTCATTATGTTGCCCAAGACAGGTCAAACAAGAAGTAACAAAATCAAGAATCAAGGCTTAGGGGCGCCTGGGTGGCTCAGTGGGTTAAGCTGCGCCTTCGGCTCAGGTCATGATCTCAGGGTCCTGGGATCAAGTCCCACATCGGGCTCTCTGCTCAGCAGGGAGCCTGCTTCCCTCTCTCTCTCTGCCTGCCTCTCCATCTACTTGTGATTTCTCTCTGTCAAATAAATAAATAAAATCTTTAAAAAAAAAAAAATAAGAATCGAGGCTTAGAATCTTGCTCTTAGTTTTGACGTCACCCAAATAGCTTTACAGTTCAAAAAATCAGAAAAGAAAGCTGGAGAAATAATAAAATCCCCCAAACAATAGGAAATGTTTTGCTAACAGAAAAGACAGAAGAAAGAAATTTCAAATACAGTCTAAACAATACGGGAAGCTTCCCCGCCACTGTCCATGAGAGGACACATGTTTCCTGTGTTTCTTTCCCCATGATATGAACAAAAGACTGAAACAGACACAACTGCAAACAAGTTCAAAGCTGTGGTAATTAGTTTATGGAAGAAGTCCCCTACTTGGAAGATAAGAATTCCATTTTTATTGACCAGAAACAAGTTTCTAACTGCCAAAATTAAATAAATACTAAGTATGTATTTTAAAAAATTAGATTTAAAGGACTCCATATTAGTAGTCTGTGCCTTACATTCCTATTTGGGGCCCGCCATACAAAAGGTGTTTAGTGAATGTTCATTTCCTGTCACCCTGCTTTTCCTCCAAGATCATGTCTGCATTTATCTACATAGCCCAGAATATTGTTTTGTACATGTTGCTTATTGAATTTAAAAATCAATTAACACTTATGCATGAATTAAGAACCACTTTCTGGCTGCTCAGCTTCTGAACTCCTGGGATGTATTTAATACTCTTTTGCTATGGAGGGAAAAGACAGGGGGGAAATACTTCTTGCTTGTTTAGATCCACTACCAGAGAAACAGTGGAAGTAGAAAAAGCACAAAAGTAATTCCTTAACTTCCATCATGAGCTCAGGCTACAGAATTAAAATTATTGATCTCATGATAACCCTAATCACTCTCCTATATCTGAAAAAGTATTTTTCTATTGCATGAATAAAGTGTTCTTCCTTTTTGTTATTTTTTAGAAGTTTTAAAGCCCAGAAAATTGAAAAAAAAAAAAGAAAGAAAAATAACGCAATGTACCTAAGCCTGAATTAAGCAAAACTGTCATTTTGTTGTACATAAGTTAAGAAATAAAACATTAGAGATTACATTCAAGTGCCTACATTACACTCCCCACTCCCATTTCCCTCCAAACCTGGTACAAATAACTAACATGACTAGTTTACTATAACTGATCTGTTTGTAATTTTATTGCATATCTATCTAATACATAGCATATATTCTAGTTTTAGTTTAATTTTCACAAATGGAATTATTCCACTCATAATCATAATAAAAGTATTTCAGACCTAATCATTTCATGAGTTTTCTTTAATTCAATATTTTTTAACATTTTATTTATTTGAGAGGGAGAAAGTGCTCATAAGTAAGCAGAAGCAGGGGGAGGGGCAGAGGAAGAGGGAGAAGTCCACTTTCCACTTAGCGGAGAGCCCAGGGATGCTGGGATCGTGACCTGAACTAACAGTAGATGTTTAACCAACTGAGCCACCCAGGCGCACTAATTCAGTATTTTGTTTGATATTTATCCATGTTGATATGTAAAGATCCAACCGTTCACATTAACTACATGTAATGGTTTACATCTTCTAGTGCTTATTTAGCCAACTTTATTTGTTCATAATACTTATATATCCTAGATAGCCATCCCTTGTGTGTTATATATGTAGTTTGTTATTTACCTTTGATTGTTTTGCATAGTACTGTTCAAAAATTAATTTTAGAATAGTTCCATCCATCTTTTAGGATGTATGTTTTTGGGATCTTGGTAAAGAAATATTTTCATACCCCTTGATATTAAGATAGTCTCATGTTAACTTTTAATAATTTCAAATTGTGCTTTTCACATATGGGCCTTTATTCCATCTGGGATTTATTTTTGCAGTAAGGTTGTACCAGATATGTTTCTTGTTATATCCAGATCAACTCTCCCACTTGTTCGCTCTATTTTGTGTCCCAAAAGATTGATCTATATGGGCACATCACTCAGCTTCCTTTCCCTCTGTCTACCAATTGGGTTTACTTAGTGAGAAGTCCCAGTGGGACATCAGAAGTGGAAAGGTGAGTAAGGTCATGACTCTATTCCAGAAGTAGAACAGCTGAAGAAAAATGACGTAAAATGTTTATGAGTACATCTCTTGGTTTGGAAGTTATGAATTTTATTATGATTTAGTGATAACATTTACATACTTCATACTTCATACATACATACTTCAGAAAATATTTTTCTAAGATGTCCTGAAATCGTTTAATATTTTTCTCCCCCACAAAAAAAGACAAAATTTTTACCACAAATACCCTTTTCCTAGCTAAATTTTCCATGTTGTTGTTGTTGCTTAAATCAATAGTCCCATTTTTAAAAATTTTTTTAAAAAGTAGACAGAGTAGTTAATAACATTTGCTCACATATTTTAACTATTTCTTTATCTTCCCACTAATGCATAACTGAAACTACTGTAGCTGTTATTCTGTACAATTTCCTCAATTCTCTACTCTAGGACTCCTATAAGATGTATGTTGGAGCCTCTCAATCTACTTTCCACCATCATTCCAAATACCCAATTATCCTTTTCACTTCTTTATCTCCATGCTTGGTTCCAGATGAAATTCTCAGTACACTTTTCCAATTAGCTAATTCTTTTCTCAATAGTTTTTATTCCTGGGATTTTTAAATGGTTCTTACTATCTGTATCTGTTTTATAGAAATATGTATCAGTCTGAATTTGTTTCATAAATTAATTCCTTTTTAACTAGTATTTCTACTTTTATATCTTTGAGGATCTTAAATATATTAATTTTAATGTCATCTTCAAGTCATTCTATTATTTGAGTTTCATGGACATATACTCATGTCCCATATGTTCCTTGAGATGGTTGTATCTTAGAAATGCATTTTCTCATATGCATTAAAATTTTAATTTGCATACCTATCTTTAGTGGTAGTTCACTTTGTTTCCTTTCTTATTCTCTGTGTTCATTCTTCAATATCTAACAGTTTTATGCTTGCCTACATTATACCCTCAAGATCTCCAATCTATAACCATGTATTATAATGGCACCTCAGGGCTCCTATTTCACATTAGTACTGGAGTGATATCAAAGACCAAATAGAGCATGATCCAGATCCTGGTTAACATGGCTGTTTTCTCTTTCCTATCATCCCAACCAAAGTATAACTATAGGCAATTGTGGCAACTTTTATCAGCCTGCTTTCCTTGGCAAGGAACTTTAGCCACAGCCTCCAACTTTCATTCATTAACTTTTTTCTCTAACTATTCACAAGCAGAAGGCAATATTGACTGACATTAGTCCAAAACAATTGAATTTTCATTGTCTTTCACCTTTTGGGTCCCTAAAGCCCAAGAAACATGTACTGTTAGCCTTCTGTTAACTACTGTCAGTTTCTGTTCTTTTCTACAAAAACATTTATCTTGTTTTTGAACAAAGCTATGTGCACTTAATTTTTAAATAAATGTATTTTTATTTATCATTGCTATGTATATTCAACAGGAACAGGAACAGTAAAATGGCTTAAACTATGAACTCATAGCTACTGCCTGAACAGATGTTAAGACACATAGCTTTTTAATCAAGATTACCTTAATGCATTTACATGTCATAGTGTTTTCCACCCAGGGAAATAACCATAGCTTTCTATATCTGTCCATACAATAAAAACTATAAAGGCCAAAAATTACAACACTTCATTTATCCTGGTATTTTTAGAAAGTGTTGAGAATATGTTAGAAAATATAAATTTTCAGGGCACCTCGGTGGCATAGTCAGTTACTGTCTGACTCTCAGTTTTAGCTCAGGTTGTGATCTCAGGGTCCTGATCCCAAGGTCATGATATTGAGCCTTGCATCAGGCTCTGTGCTGGACATGGAATCTGTTTGAGATTCTCTCTTTCTCTGCCCCTCCTGCCATGTGTGTGTCCTCTCTCTCTCTCTCTCCGCTTCTCTAAAATAAATAAGTAAAATCTTAAAAAATATATATACATATAAATTTTCAAATCAAAGAATCAATAAATTATAAATTATGAAATGTATACATGAACCAAAATATCTGCATTCATTTTTAAAATATGAAAGAAAATGACAAAAACTCAGAACTTCAACAATCACCAAGTCATACTTTTCCTTATTTACTAATAGTAACATTTTCTGCATGGAGTACAAGGGGTGTATATGTGTGTGTGTGTGTGTGTATGTGTGTGTGTGTGTGTCAGGGGGATGTATGTTTTGCCAAAACAGTGAGACAAAAACCACAATTACAAATAGCAACTTTAATACCCTACTCTCAGCAATTCATAGATCTACTAGACAAAAATCATCAAGAATATAAACATACTGGACAATACAACCAACCAACAGTGTCTAACTGACATATAGAGAACACAACAATACACAGCACAGAACAGTGAACACATTTTTTTCAAGCACCTTGGATACTGTGAATACTATTAAATGAAAATAACAACACAGAATGAAATAGTAGCCAGAATTATTTGACCTGGAGAATCATTGTCTTTTTGACTAATCATTGTCTGTTTAGGACTAAAATAGGAAACCTGAAAAAGCCATATTTTATTTGTCTAAATAGAAAGTTTTAAGTCTGATAAAACTAATAACTCTTTCTTGAATCATCACAAAAGACTTATGGCTAACTCAACAAACTTGTAGACTTGATCCTGTTTATAGACCTAAAATCTCATAGAAATTGAGGATGGGTCCACCTAAGTAGTGATCCTTCCATACTTTCAATAATTTAAACTACATATCTTCCTTCTAGCTTTCTCCAAAAGGACATGAGCAAATTTACAAAGTGATTACACAGTGGGGAAAGAGAAGTAATCATATTTTCCAGGGTTTATTAAACAGTGTCTATTCCCTGAGAATCCAAACTACCACGGTGATCCAATCGGATAGATAAGGTTTAAGGATGAGAAATGAGATCTAATCATCAATGACATTTTGGCTCTGATCAGTCTCAGAGTGAAGCCAATGGGTGCCTCAAATAATCCTATATTTCCTCTACCCTGGAATGCAGAGTTGGAAGAGACATACTCAGCAATTGGCAGAATCCCCACACTGGATCCCTGGCCTATGGATTAAGGATGATTACTATAGCAAATGTCAACTGGAAGTCTTTAGAACTTCCACTCTCCACCATAGTAGTGAAAAAGCAATAGCACGTTCTTAGAGAGAATGCCAAGACTTCTGTCACCATCAAAGACAGAGTCCTATCACATTCCCATTCAACTCATCTATTTGGCCTATGGATAAGACAGTCTTTAAACATGACAGTGTATTATCATAAATTTAATTAGGTGGTAACTACAACTGGAGCCATATTTCTAGCTGTGGTTGTTTTATTGGAGCAAATCAACAACTGTTCCTCTTTTCTAGTTTGAGACTATTGATCTCAAAAATACTTCTTCTCAAACTTAAACAAAAAGGAAAAAGACCTGCACTCCAAAAGCTATAAAATAATGATGAAAGAAATTGAAGATGACACATACACACATGCAAAATGGAAAGATATTCCATGCTTATTGACTGGAAGAACCAATATTGTTAAAATGTCCATACCACCCAAAACAATCTACAGTATCAATGTGATCCCTTCTAAAATGCCAATGACATTTTTAATAGAACTAGACTAAATAATACTAAAAAGTTGCGTGGAACCACAAAAGACCCTAAACAGTCAAAGCAATCTTGAGAAAGATCAGAGCTGCAAATATCAGAATTCCAGATTTCTAGACACAGTACAAAACTGTAATAATGAAAACAGTATGGTACTGGCACAAAAACAGACATATAGATCAATGGAACAGAATAGAGAGCCCAGAAATAAAACCACACTTATATAGTCAATGAATCTAAGACAAAGGAGGCAAGAATATACAATGGGGAAAAGACAGTCTCTTCAATAAATGGTGCTGGGAAAACTGGACAGCCACATGGAAAGGAATGAAACTGAACCATTGTCCTACACCATACACAAAAATAAACTCAAATGGCAGCTGGGTGGCTCAGTCTGTTAAGCATCCAACTCTTGATTCTGGCTCAGGTCATGATCTCAGGGTTGTAAGATCAAGCCCCCCATCAGGCTCTGCGCTCAGCAGGGAGTCTGCTGGGGATTCTCTTTCCCTCCCCATCTGCTCCTCTCCCAGCTCATGTGCACTCTTTGTCTATTACTATCACTCTAAAATAAGTAAGTCTTTAAAAATTAAAGAAAAAAAGGGGGGACACCTGGGTGGCTCAGTCATTAAGCATCTGCTCTCAGCGCAGGTCATGATCCCAGGGTCCTGATAGTGAGCCCCACATAGGGCTCCCTGCTTGGCCGGAAGCCTGCTTTTCCCTCTCCCACTCCCAATGCTGTGTTCCTTCTCTCACTGTGTCTCTCTCTGTCAAATAAATAAAATCTTTAAAAAAAATTTTTTTTAAAACTCAAAATGGATTAAAGATGTAAATGTAGGACCTGAAACCATAAAACTTCTAGAAGAAAATAAAGGAAGTAATGTCTCTGATATGGGCCACAGAAGTATTTTTCCAAATATATCTCCTCAGGCAAGGGAAACAAAAGCAAAAAAAAAAAAAAAAAAAAACAAAAAAACAACTACTGGGACTACACCAAAATAGAAAGCTTCTGTATAGGAAACAATCAATAAAACAAAAGGCAACCTACCGAAAGGGAGAAGATATTTGCAAATAATGTATTTGATAAAGGGTTAATATGCAAAATATATAAAGAACTTATAAAACTCAACACCAAAAAAACCAAAATAGCTGATTAAAAATGGCTGAGGCACGTGGGTGGATCAGCTGGTTAAATGTCTGACTCCTGATTTTGGCTCAGATCATGATCTCACAGTTGTGAGATTGGGCCTGTGTAGGACTCTGCACTTGAGATTCTGTCTCCCTGTGCCCCACTCCCAGCTCATGCTCTCTCTCTCCAAAATAAAGTAAATAAAATCTTTTTAAAAATAAAATAAAAAATAAATAAAAATTAAAATGGCAGAGGACCTGAACATTTTTCTAAAGAGACATACAAATAGCCAAGAGACACATAAAAAGATGCTCAACATCACTCATCATCAAGGAAATACAAATCAAAATCACATGAAGACATCATCTCATAACAGTCAGAATGGCTACTGCCAAAAAGACAAGAAATAATAAGTTTTGGTGAGGATGTGGAGAATAGGGAGCCTCTGTGCACTGGTGGAGCGTATATAAATTGGTACAATCACTATGGAAAACAGCAGAGTTTCCTCAAAAAACTAAAAATAGAAGTACCATACTATCCAGTAATTTCACTGCTATGTGTCTACCTCAAGAAAATGAAAACACTGATTCAAAAAGATACATACACCCCTATATTTATTGCAACATTACTCACAATAGCCAAGATGTAGAAGGAACTCAAGTGTCCATCAGCAGATGAATGGATAAAGATGTGATATACATACATAATGGAATATTACTTGGCCATAAAAACAATGAGACCTTGACATCTGCAACAGTATGGATGGACTTAGAAAGTATAATGCTACCTGAAAATAATCACATAGAAATACAGAGGCACCTGGATGGCTCAGTCAGTCAACAACTGCCTTCAGCTCTGGTCATGATCCCAGGGTCCTGGGTTCTAGTCCCACATTGGGCTCCTTGCTCAACAGGGAGTCTGCCTCTTCCTCTGCCTACTACTCTCCCTGCTTGTGCTCAGTCTCTCTCTCTCTCTGACAAATAAATAAAAGGGATCTTTAAAAAAAAGAAGAAGAAGAAGAAAGAAATACAAATACTATATGACGTTACTCATATGTGGAAATTAATTTAAAAACAAACAAAACAAATGAAAACATACTGATGTGTACCTTATGTGTACCTTGACCAACAAGACCAGACTCTTAAATACAGAGAACAAAATGGTGGTTTCCAGAGGAGAGGTGGGTGGAAAGGACATAAAGAGGATTAAGAGTACACTTATCATGATGAACACTAAGTGATATACAGAAATACCAAATAATTATATTGTACCCCTGAAGCTAATTATGACACTGTATGTTAATTAGATTTCAATTATAACATAAATAACAAAACTGAAAAAAAATAATACTTTTTTCCCTGTACTTGTTAGTAAAGGCCACAGGTATAGTAATACACTTTAGTGTTCCTCCTTAGAGCTCTATCAACTATCGCTGATAGTCTAGTCCACTGGGAACTTGTTTGCTTCTCTACAGGACAGCAAGTAAGCCCATTAAATAGATGATATCATGCTGATTGAACCAGGTTAGTAGAAATAAGTAAATACACTAGATATCTTATTAAGATGTATGCATGCCAGAGAATAAGAAAATAAACACCATAAAAATTCAAAGGTATGTTATCTGGTACACGTTGAAATGTGTCTTACAAATGTAAGCATGTTTCTGTATTTGGCACCTGCTACCTCTAAGAGATGGACTTCTGAATTTTGGTTGTCAAAGATACCTGATTTGAGCATCTTAATTCAACCTATTTACCAAATAACCCAGTAAATGGTGTGCCTGAGTCCCAGATCAAGAGGAAGTTCTACAACAAAGCAAGTCTTCCATTCAAACTGTCTCACCAGTTGGGTCACATGACTCTGCATTTTCAATAGTGCTTGAAATATCTATGGCAGTTGGGGATACTAAGGGAAAGCTTTGGTTGACCTCTATAGGTAAATCACAGAGTACTCTTCTTGGGCTTCAGAGAAAAGTTGTGCTTCCTCTGCAGATAATCAATCTCATTTGAGAAACAGCTTCCACCTTGTTACTAAATCCTATTAGAGTCCTAACACTTAATACTGGCCATTAAATACATGTGACCCTGAATACCCACTGAGTGTTGTCTGACCCATCAAGCCCTCTATAGCAGTATTGTCAAATGGATGTGATACACAGGTTTTTCTTCACAAGTTTTGAAGTAACAAATAGGCTGAATGAAAAGTGGCTCGTACTCCAGCCACATTTCCACGTCTCTTTCTCCCTCATGTGGAGTCATCTGTGACACAGAATTAGAAAGAAGAATTTGGTCCTTGTTCACAGATTCTACACACTATTCTGGCACTATCTAGAATGAACAGCTGCAATACTCCAGGTATGGCCGTGAAGGATTAGCAGTGAAGAAAATCTTTCCAATGGGAAAAATTTCAAGCTGTGCACCTGATTGTTCTTTTGCCTGGAAGGACAGACAGATAGATAGAGGTACATATCTAAAAATTAGTCATGAGCAGTGGCTAACAGTTTGGCTTTATGGCCAGAAAAAACATAATTGGCTGAAATATGAAAACACATGATCTAAGGAAGAGGTATGGGGAAAGACTTCTCCAAGTGGGCACAAAGCCAAAAATTTCTTCTCCCATACAGATGCTCACCAAACAGCAATCTTAGAAGAGGAAGATCTTAATAATCATATTCACAAAGTGATCCATTCTTTTCCCATTCTTTTATCCCCATATTTGTTCAGTTGGCTCACGAAGACAATGATCATGAAAGCAGAGATGGAGCCTGTGTATGGGATCAGCAACACGGATTTCCACTCACCAAGGCCAATTTGGATAGAGTGACTGCTGAGTACCCAACCTGCCAAGAGCAAATATCAACACTGAGCCCCTAAAATGGCACCATTCCCCAGGGGAACCAGCCAGCCACCTGGTATCAGGTTGATTACATTGGATCATTTCCATCATTGAAGGAGAAGCTCTTTGTTCTCGCTGGAAAGGACATTTATGCTAGATATGGTTTTATCCTTCCTACTCTCAATGTTTCTGCTAAAAACTGCCATCTTTGGGCTTAAAGAATGCTTTATTCACCTTCATAGTATTCCATACAACATTGCTTGTGACAAAGAGATTCACTTTATAGCAAATGAAGAACAACACTGGTCTCAAGCTCATGGACTTCTCTGGTATCATTATGTTTCCCTCATCTTGAAACAGCTGGCTTAATAAAATTATAGAACGGCCTTCAGAAGACTCAGTTATGGCACCAGCTGGTGACAGCACTTTATGGGGCTGGAATAATGTCCTCCTGGATTTAAGATATGCTTTGAATCAGCTATAAACGTGTAGTGATGTTTCTCCTCTACCCAGCATTCATGAGTGTAGGAATCACAAGATAGATATGGAAATGGATCTTCTCATATTAATGCTAATGATTCACTAGAAACTTTCTTTTTGTTGTTTCCTTTTTCTACAATGTTTTCCACTTTTGCTTCAGAAGTCTTACTGTCCAAGGGAGAAAGGACTCCACCAGATAATACAACATTGTACTGGAATCTGAAACCATCACTGGCTACTTGGGGCACCTCTTGACACTGAAATAACAGGAAAGAAGCAGGGGGAGTATTTCTAGCATGCAAGAGATCCTTCGGAGTGTTACTTAGTCTTCCCATATTTTGTGGTAAATGTTAGTAAGATGTTACAGCAACTCAATAAAAGCAGGGCTATAACAGCACAGATTTTTCAGGAATGAAGATGTGAGTCACCCCACCAACTAAGGAACCACAATTAACTGAGACACTTGCTAGGTGCCAAGAATATGAAATGGAGAGTGGAAAAAGAAGTTATCAATACCAACCATGATCGCATTATTAGTTACAAATGTGAAGGCACTGGTACATAGGAGGATGTTTTCCTTGCTTCTTTTTTAAAATATTTTATTTATTTATTAGAGAGAGAGCAACAGAAACAGTAAGGGAACACGAGCAGGAAGAGGGAGAAGCAGGCTCCCCACTGAGCAGGGAACCCCACATACGGCTTGATCCCAGGACCCCAAGATGACCCAAGCCAAAAGCAGATGCTTAACTAAGCCACCCAAGTGCCCCCCTTCCTTCCAAGTAAGTGTGTGCATGCACACACAGACTGATTTATCCCCTCTCCCATATTTCTACTCTAACATAAGATCTAATAATAGTGGTTAACTGTATCTCAAAACTATTATCATTGTTTCACTGAGAGGGAACAAGTGACCAGGAGGTTAATTATCCTGCCCAAGTCATTTAGCCAAATTCATCCTAAGTCTCCTCAACTCTGGGAAAAGTGCTCCTTTCAGAAAAACATACTGATGTGTACCTTATGAAAAATGCATTCAGTGGTCTTCATGTCCTTTTTAAGCACTCCCCCTCTTTCTTATGCCTTGTATGCCAACTGACTTCATGCTAATCTCTATATCTCTTAACCCCTTGTAAATAATGCACTGTTTTCTGACTCTTCCTTTTGTATCTACCCCTGAGGCCATAATATAGTTAAAGTTCTGATGAACAAAACTGCAGTGTGTTTTACTGACAAATAATGGTTAGGTGTTTTCATTTTCATCATCTTGGAACTGAAAGTCATTTATTCAAAAATATTTGTCACTTTTCTGGTTTGCTTTATAAATGATGGGCATTGAGGAGGGTATATATTATAATGGGCACTGGGTATTATAAATGACTGATGAATCACCACCTGTACCCCTGAAACAAATAACATATGTTAATAATTGAATTTAAATTTTAAGAAATAATAAAATAAAAAAATAAGTGTAAATGATTGAGTTCCAACACTGAAGCAGTACTGAAAAATCTCATCAATCAGGTCTCCAAATGGTAATTTCTATGTGGTATTTTCAATGAATAGAAGACATATTGTTATACAAGGCAGCCATTCCACTCTTGGACAGTTGCTAACTGCCAAAAAGTCCTTCCTCTGAATTCTCTCTCCATTTAACTTTTACTTTCCATGCCCTTTACACTCTATAGAATCACCCCCACTCATTTCTGTCATATGCTAGCTCTTTAAAATGTTTTCATTTATCCTACTTCTAACACTTTCTCAAAAAACACCACTATCACCAACACAGTCACCACTTAGCATCTTATACCTCTCTGTTTTGTTCCTTGTTTTAGAATCATCTTTAGTGTATGCACTCAGAACTGATCGCATGACTTTGGATAAAACCTGGCCAACTGCTATTCCAGAGTACCGGGTACTCTCACATCCCTCATTCCACATATTTTATTCCTATTCATGTATTCTAATTTCAACTGACTCTTAGAACAGGCATGTTACATGGTAATCTCATGGTGAATTTACCAATCAGTAAATAACACTACTTTCTCTTCTTTAAAAAAAAACAAAAAACAAAAAACAAAAAAAAAACTGTTGTAAGTCCAGGTCTCTATTCCTTGTCTATGTGTACAGTTGGGGGTTTTTTTAATCCGAGAATCTTGAATATTGTATCAATTTACTTGAATGAGAGTTAGAAGGAGAAAATCTATCATTTACAACTTAATTCTGTCCTTCAAAAGATCAGCTGCCCTTCTCAGATGTGTTGTCCATGAGTAAGATAGCAATGAATTTTATACCTTTATTCTTTCATCTAACTGGCTGATAAAAAATTTATAAAAGGTCAAGGACAGGAATCACACTTACTGCTTGACACAGATTTTCTCACTAATATTTTTTAGCATGCTCGTTCAACTTTCTATATATTTCCTCCTAATTGTATCTATGTCTAATCTATTTTTCTTGAACAACCTTGTCACTATGATGGAGTTTAATAAATATTTGATATTTTAGAGCAATTTTTGACATAGATGTTTTGATAAGGCCACATTTGTACACCCATCTTAAAACTATGAGCATCCTCATAAAACTACATAATGTGGCCATTATGACTTGAGGATACTGTGATAGTCTAGAATTAAGATACATTTTTTAAATTACCAAATTAGCAGAAGTAAGAAACAGACATCTTCATAGTTCTCTTCCCCTGTGGTTTTGTCTTCCCTTGAATTCCCCATCACTAACATGGAGTTCAGAAAGGGGAAATGGTAATGAATTTCTCTCATTTGAATAATACTTAGTAAGCAAAAACAAAACACAAAAGTTATTTTAATGTTTGGCACAAATGCTCTGAAGTATTACACCAAAACTGCTTCAATTTGGAGGGGACAATACCAAATAACCAAGGGCCCAGCTCTACATTGCAGGGATCCATAACAGGAGTATTTGGAGATGTGTGAGGAGGGAAAAGAAAGGATCTGAACAGGAACTTTCCGCCATTACCCTTGACTGAAAGGATTAGCATCCACACTTAAGAATCATGCTGCCCAGAGGAAAAGCTTTCATTTATGAAGCTGATGATGTATTTCATCTCATTTTGTACATAGGAGAATGATTCCATCTACAATGGTAAATAATTAGGTGCTTTATGCCAAGCTTCTCTTGAACTGTGAAGGCTTTTTAACTTCAAAGAAAAACAACTTAGGAAATGGCAATTAAAAAAATAAAGAGTTGAATGAATAGGCCACTTCATGTTTTCTTAATTCCAAGTTCATAGTTAGGAATTTCTAGGAAGGAAGGTCTTAAAGTCCCCCAAATCTTTTTCTTTCACCAGAAGTTGCAGAGCAAAAAGTAGATCATTTGAATTACACACTCTTCAATTGTCCCCTCAACTCTAACCCTCTTTCATCGACTAGCCAGATGAGAGCTTAGACCAGGAGGCCTATGACTTAGAGAAATTCCAAAAGCTCACCCCTAGGATTGTGATTAAGAAATATCTCTGATCCAGAGGCTATGAGGAAGCTAAAATGACTTCCACACACTCCATTCAAGGGGAACAAAAGCTTCTCTTTGCCCACTTCTTTCACTATAGACCCGAAAATTGTTTACCGCTCAGACAAACAAATTGCACTTCCCTGAACTCACTACATGGAAACAGATATTGTCCCCCTTCTTAATGAGTGGCTTAGGAGTTCAGGCTTCAAGCAGTATTCATGGGCATAAACTTCATGATTACACAGAACTCATGATGATGTACCAACATTGTCAAACAGTACCAACACTGCATAATTCGCTGTTTGTGTACACATGGAAATAGAGACTATGAGCAACTTGAGGTGAAGTCTTGAATCTTATTAACCACTTTATCCCCTGTATCTCGCACAGTGCCTGGCACAGAGTAGGGGCTTAATAAATTGCTGAATAAACAAAATTCTAAGCTAATACTTTCTTTTTTATGTTTTCTTCAGTCATGGAAAAACTATTACCTAAGCACCTGTTATGTACTGGATAGTATACCAAGCTTTGAGCAGACAGACATAGGTCCTTCCTCAGACCTTACAGTCTAATTGAAATTGGTGAAGTAACTTCTGCTTCTGATGACTGACACTATTATGGTAACCTTGAGGATGGACAACCCAAATGCTGAGCCTCAATTTCCTCACATTCAATTTAATGTTGGACAAAGTGACCTACTCTATAAGCTTATTTAGTTCTAAAATTATTGTAAAGAGTATGAAATGTATAAAGCATTATGTAAATTAACTTGCTTTAAGATTATAAATTTACGTTTTCATTTGAATATGGCTCAAAATGGATACTCTTCCAGTTCAAAAGCAATTCAGCTTCTCAAATGGATATATGCACATTATTATATGAATCACATAAAGAATCCAATTACTCTAGCGTTGTTGTATTTTTAAACCAGATCTCTATTGTAAAATGTAACTTCCTTGACAGCGCAGTATTTTACATTTGGTATCCTCTATAGAACCCAGTACTTTTCAAAAAACTAGCATTTGAAAAATGAATCAATGCAATGGAAACAATTTTAGGAATCACAAGGATCGTAAACTGAATGGTGAATAGCCTTTAGAGATTCAAGAGCCCCATGAAATTATATGCAAAACTCTGTGTAGGCCATTGTGTAGAGTTCTTTGGTTTTACCAGAGTCTCAGAGAGATCTATTATCCAAAATGGTTCCTTCACTCAGTATATACTAATTGAATATCAACTAGTTGCCAGGCATTGTATTATGGTTTAGGCTTAAAATCTTAATTTTTTTTTATAAATAATGAATACTGATTACAACAAATCTTTACAAGATTTGCTTTCTCATATTCACATGACTAAAAATAACGCATACCATATTAAATATAGCTACATTCTAAATCATCATCAGATTCTAGGCATTTAATATGGTATTTAATGGTAAAATATATGCATACATATACACACACATACATTCATACATACATTAATTTAAGAAATTTTTAGTGAATCATGTTGCCCAAGCTGTTTAAACTATTTCTAATTCATCAACTATCTTACACCGCAGCTGCATTTTCATTTATTCCTAACAATAACAACGTAGCTACTGTCCTTAAAAAAAATGATGATGATGACATATAAAGAAAACTTCATGAAATTGTTTTATAATCAGTTTTAGGGACATTCCACTTACTGGAATAAAAAGCTTTTGTATGCTCCAGATGGAGAACAAAAAGTATTATTAAAATCTCAAGGAATCCTCTAAAATGTAATGATAATATTTCTCCATTGGAAATTTTATAGTTCTCCTCAATGCATTAAGCCTCGTCTACCTATAGTCAATCAATATTTATCTGAGCAAGTATTTAAATTTCTGAGTGAGACTATTTTTAACTTTGAGAATGGCTGCCATATTCTTGCCACAAACGTATGGAAAGGAATATTACTCCAGATACAACGATTAAAATCCTACCCCCCCCCGTAGGCGTTCACTTTATATATGAAAGTTTCTGTGTAGCATGATACAAAATGACTGTTTCAAAATAAGGTCAACTAACACTATTAGGAAACCATTCATTTCTAATTCCTACACTCTACCAGAACTTAGATGCAATTAGTGATAGTGACCAGGAGATGGTGCCGTCTCATTTCCTAAAATACACTTCATAGGCTTTGTGTAATTTACAAAGTTCACTTTAAAAAGAAATGTTTTATTAATGGAATTTGTTATCCAAGTTGGTAGATATGAATAAAAATAAGACATTCAGGAAAAAATAAGGAATTTAAATTTCACAAAAGTTTTACTTATTACTAATTACTTATATGTGAATAAAATGCTTTAAAATACTTTGAATAGTTTTTTTCTCTCCTGTGTACAAGGAACAGAAGGAAAGAAAAAGTTCAAAGTAACAGTCATTTGGAACTACCTCAACTTTTCAATTCTTCCTTTTAGCTCATTTTATATCCTGGGTGGCTTTACACTTAAAAATGTATTTTAAAACTATAAGCTCCATTTTTCAACAAAATATAAACAAGTATAGTCATAAAATAGGAATTCTACAAATGATATTTTAGGGAGAAAATTCATAAAAGTAAAAATATTTCCTGAAATGACTTTACTCAAGGCACATATAATGTTTAAATGTTTCTTTCACTTAGTAAATGCTAAAGAAGAATCTTGCGATCTCAAATCTATCATATTGGTTGTAAAAAAAAAAAACAACAGCATTTCTAAGGTCTAGTACACCATTCACATTAAATAGTGTACACATTAATAGGTGTGGGTGTGTGAGCTGAATTGCATGCTTCTAGAAATACTCCAAAAAGGGAGAATAGGAAGAAATACTACAGATTGTCCTCACTTGGCCTGGAATACAATCTGCCACCAGTTACTGAGTCTTTACTGGGAAGGTAGGAAGACTCCCTAATCATTCCTGAAAATGCATAATCCAAAGCTGGTCGAAAAGGCAATGCTGGTACCAACCCCGGAGTTAGGTAAGGAGACATAAAACCAGAGAGCCCTCTTCCTGGAGAGGAATATGCCAGCCGTAAAGGATTGATACCTAGTCTAGGACTTAAGCTGTAGAGACCTGAATCACCTCCATAAGAAGCAGAAACAGTCTGAAGAGGAGAGAAAGCTGATTTATTCCCTAGAGTTCCAAAACCAATTCCACCTAAACTAAAATTTGACGCTCTCTGAAAAGCTGTATTTTCCAGTTCTCCTGAGCTTGCTAGGTCCCTGGTGTCTGGTTGGTGTTCCTTCCCATTTAGGACCTGTTCAATGGCTTGAACCACATCCCCTTTGCAGAAGCGCAGAATGCCTTCTAGCCGGCTACGCCTATAACTTGGAAAAATCCTGGTAAGGATATCAAGAGGGTCTCTTGGTCTTGAGGACAGTGTGGGAAGGCTGGCTCTGGCAGCAATGAAGTCTTTGGCCCACTCACTTTCATTTCCTGATTCCAGATCAGATGATGACAGGGATCTGGGACTCTCTTCCCCTCCTGATAGCTCCCCAAGGTGAAGAGGCTGAATACTATCTTCCTTGTTTGAGCTTTCTGAAATAGATGGCCTGATGTTTTGTTTTCCAATGACACCATTAGACTTAGGAGATGATCCCAAAGTACACTGATGGGATTTAGAGACTGGCTCTTCTTGTCCACTCTGGCATGAGTCACATTTACTCTCTTTTAGTTCTGGGGGATAGAAAAGAAAAAAAGAAATCAAATAGAGGAAAACTTTCCAAAACACAGAGTGTACTGCCTACTTGAAAATAATGCTGGATAAAGTAATTCATTTACTAACTATATTAGTAATACTTATTTGCTGCAAGAAACTTTAATGAATAAGAATTTTAAAAGGTCATTCAGAAGTAAAGACCCTGGAATAGTGGGGAAATGCTATTTACTAGGTTATTCCAAGATCATAAAATTATATAATACACAAATGCTCTAGTTAATTTAGAAATTAGAAGATAAAAGTCTATTATTACCCCAACTATTAAAGTGAAACCAGTATCTCACATTATTTGCCCCATTTGGTGATTTGAGATTTTCTAAATTTTATCCAAATTTCATTGTTATCTCAGGGAGCTTTTTTCCCCCCAAAATGACACTATGCAAAACAAACAAACAAACAAACAAACAAAAACAACCTAAGTAAAATGACTGTTTAGATAAGAATTCAAAGGAAGGAACAATCTCAGTATGAAAATGAACATTCTATTTAATAAATAATATTATATTTCAATGTTCTTTTTTTTTTAATGCTCATATGTCAGGTTCCAACTAAGTTACCTAAATAATGTGAAAAACAAAAAAAATTCTTGATTTCACTTCAAATCTAAACCAATAATGACCACTCTGTACCAATCTCATATCATACCAGACAGAGCTCATATATATTGTTTTATGTTAGAGATAATAAAGACTTGGCATTTTTAAATAATTCCCTATGAAATATGGACTTTCTTTTTCAATCCCTAGGAAGTATCCAAAAAAAACCTTTACAGTCAAGTTGTTTCTAAAAGAAAATCATAAACTGCACTATTACACTATTGCAATCTGTACATATCTTTAAAGCATCTTGTAAAAACAACATAGTGGTTATTTACTTCAAATCACAACTCCCTTCCAATACTAGGGGAAGTTTTTCAAAAATATTTTTACACAAAAATCTGATTTTATACCTCAACATGTTGAGCATATTAATATTAATAAAACACTACCATTTTAAATGCCTTTTGCAGTTTATGCAAGGAAAATAATAATGTATACATTCACTAAATAACTTTTATTTTGGTTTACATTTCCTCTTATCCTATAAGCCTATTCTACCTCTAGTTCCATTAAAAAAAAAAAGTAAACTGTCAAGTAGGATACTCAGAGTATTTCTGTCAAGCTTTCTTTTTCTACAAATGTTATGAAGCCAGCCAAAAAAATACTGCATAAAGCAGTGATTTGCATACATGATTTGGTTTCTCAGAAGCACTCCTAAATTCTAAAGAAGTATCTATACTATATATGTTTAATTTTAAAATTAAAGTGTGTACAATTTAACATTTTGAGGGTTAAAAATTATGTCATTGTATCAAAGAGATGACAAAAGAAAAGATGTTGCTCCTGTAAGACTGCAAAGACTCTCTAGTATTTTCAACTTTAAAAGAAACAATGAAACTTTTCTAATGAAGTCTACCAAGTGGGGAGAGATTGGCTTTGGTCCATCATTACATTTTATTTCTAACTATGATCCACAAAATACACTCTCCCCCAACCAAACATGTAAGTTATCAAAACTTCATGTCTACAGCAATTAATGCACAAAACAATTTTTACTATTATACTGTTCTCACAGAGTACAATATGATGCAATGAAGTACTGATTGCATAAGACTCTAGAAAATAAGGTATCTTTAAGAAACTGTGATATCATTTACATCATGTCTGTTTTCTAAACTCTTATATCTGGTTCTATTTCTTTATTTTTATCATCATATATTTTGTCTTGTATTGGATAAATATAGTCTTCCTTCTTCTGTCTATAAGTTTTAAGTTTTTTCTGTATGCAGAAAAATCATATTCACCTCTGAATCATGGCTAGTCTTTGTCTAATGAGTGAGTAAATTAAACAGACTACTGCAGTTCACGGATATTGGGTAAGAGGATGCAGTAAGGTCAGAAAAGCTACAGACGTGGCTTTTCAAAAAAGTAGGTCAACTGAGGCAAAGATTAAAATAAACTATCTGACTCTATAAAACAGAACACTTTGGGTACCCCCAAAAAACATATAAATCAATGTCTAACAGAAAGTTATTAGCAAGATTTCACTGACAATTTAGTTTACAGAATTTTTCTTTTTTATAGCAGTTATCATTTGCTTAATGACTTTGTCCTTCAGAATGCTTTGATTTTTCATGAGACATGTTTAATCTGTTTTGCAGATTAATCTGTTTTAATCTGCATTGAAAGGAACTAGAACGGGCAAAACAATGGCATAGATGAACACAAAATCATATATGCTTTATTTAAATACAGAGAGAGTCTTTTTCAAAAGTACATCCTGTGATCCAAAAAGATCTGCAATTTTCAGAATTTGGGGAAATTTTCTAAAACTTACTTTCCATTACCACAGAATTTCGTATAATACAACCTGTCTTGAATTTATACAAAAATACTGAAGTGACATTTACACTCCTAGTGTTACCTGTTGAGGGCTGAGAAATTCAATAAAATACAGTGAGATTTGCATCAGCAGGAAAAGTTAATTTGAGATAAAGCTAATAAAAAATGCTTATATCTTTTTTACATAACAAAAGGGATGAGGTGTTTTGCCGTCAAAAAATAAGAGGAAAAAAATTAAAACTCCTCGGGTAAGAAATCCCTAATACTGGACTTTGAAATTCTTTTTCCTATTGGTTTTACCAATCTGGAAAGCATAAATTTCTTTCTAGGGAAAAGAGCTGAAACTTCAAATTTAGAGCTTTCTACATTTTTGGAGGCTAACAAACAGTCATGGGGTGGTGCTTAAAATTTTTAAGGGAAGAAAAGGAGATGAAAAAAGGTTTGGTAGCTGCCAGCAAAGGTTTGCCCAAAAGATAAGGAACTGTAGTCTCAACCTTCAGTGACTTTCCCAGCAAGACTGGAAGTTTAACTCTGGTTTTATAGCTGAAAAGAGTATAGGGCAAGTCCAACATCCAGCTTCTCTAACGCCTGCTTGAAGTTCTAACTCACCCAAAGTAATATCAACTTGTGTGCAAATTCTATTCCTAGCCTGAGTTGCTCATCTGATTACTCCCTCTTCACTTTTACATTATCTTATCCTACCACCTAATGGTACAGAAAGCCCCTCCAAGGTGATGTGTCTCTAACATCCTCATTAACATTCCTATTACAGAGCAGTTTCCCAGAATTTAAATGAGTGCTTCTTTTAAACAACTTTTCTTGCCCACTACGAAGGCACGGCTACTTGTTTCCAAGAGTCTCTTTCCCAAACAACCATTTTCCTTTGTAAAAGTGTAAAGGAAAGACCAACTTACCTTGCTTTAGCTCCGCGTTATCTGGATGGACTACTTGGAAAGCAGGCGTCGCCAGACTAGCCTGCCTCAAGGCACTCAGTTCCATTGCTGTCACCGCCGCAGGGCCGCTGGAGGCCTGGGAATTCTCCATTCTGTTGCTGTTGCTTCCGGATGTCCGACCCCCCGGCCCGCAGGGACCAGGGTACAGGAGCCTCTGCAGCCCCCGGGCCTCACTCTCTTCCTGGGCCTGTTGCCGGCGCAGCGCCACCTGGGCAGCCATGACGCGCTGGCGCTCGGCGATCAGGGTGCACTTGGCACAGGCGCAGTCCCGCCAGCGGCAGAAGCGTTTGTGGCCCTTGAGTGCCGACACGACGCCATGGTTGCGACAACGGGCGCATTTGGGTGTCCGCGGGTAGCCGCAGCTCACCGCACCCACACCCCTCTCCAGTCCCGGAGCCGACCGACAGCCTCCGCTTCCCGTGGCGGCTGCGGCTGCCCGCAGAAAGAGGCTGGGTGGCCGCAGGAAAGTTGGAGGAACTGGTATCCCCGAGGGTACTGGCAACGCTGAAGACGGGGTTGGAGGGGCAGCAGTCACCAGCCCCGGGGCCAAGTGGGGTCGGCCGCTGCCGCTGCGGTCTCTGCTGCCACACTGTGACTGCTCCATTTCCAAGTCTGGTGAGCAAAGTGATCTGTCCACAGCCAACCCTGCCGGGAGCGGGGGCCGCAAGGACTGGCCGCGGTCCCGCTGCCTCCAACCCACACGCCGACAAAGTTTGACAGAATTCCCGCCGGGCGCTGGAGACTCTAAGAGGCGCAGATGACCGGTGAGCCTCAAGAGTCCCGGGGCGCTAAGTTAATGCCCCTATGCTCAGCGCGCTCAGCCCTCTGAGCGGGTGAACGGACGGCTGCAGAAGCTACCCCGCCCACCCGGGCAGAGCGCAGAAGCCCTGGGAGGGCGGGCCGGGTGGGGAGTGGGACCGCCTGGGAGGAGGGACGGTGGGGGACACAAGACACCGTCTTGATGGGCTGTTAAGGTCCATTCTCCAAAAAAAGCCTTTTTCTCCCACTTGCCTCCCCATGAATTCCTCAACGTCTATTTTTGTGAAATAATCACGCTTTCTACCATGCCTCTTACCACCCTTCTTAAAGTAAGAAGATTGTAAGTTCTTTTCTCAGTCCCACACTTCTCCTAAGCAAGTTTGAAAATTTGGATGTGGACTTGTTTTTCCTTTTCTCTTTCCTTTTCCCGGGTGAAGTTTAAGGATGGTAGCATGTCCAATGTTAATGAGAAAGCACAGCCCGACAGATGGCAAATAATATGCACCTGAAAGATGCTTTATTTAAAATGGGTCCTAGGACTGCATCAAAACAATGGATAAATAATGAAGGAAATTCGTTCACATTTGGATTCTTCTCGTTCATTCTGTTTATTTACAAATGAGAATTTGAATGGCACGCATTATTATATTTTGAAATGTGACCGCTTAAATGTCTTTATGCGTTTCTTATGTGGAGCTCTTTATAAGCAGCAACTGTGTTAAAGCTGTTTCAAAAATACTTCACATTTCTATTGTAAAATACTGGGAAAGGTTATTTAGACCATTCTTTAAATACACTATCATAATATGCACTCTTAAAATAAGCATTTAATGACCTTAATTGTAAGAAAAGATCATACTGCTTTTAAATCAAGAGCATTTGCAGCAGAAAATTCATGAGTGTTTGTTCTTAATAGAAAGGAGAGTCAGGACTCTATCAGTTCTTCAAAATAATATTCAACTACCTTAACAGGCAAATCAGATTCTAACCCTAAAATGCTAAGTTAACAATGACAAATTTACCATCACAACTGCGGACATCCAAGGCAGACACTGCCAATCAGTCTGAGCTTTCTCCTGCCTGCCCACTTCACACCAACACCACCATCATCATCCTCCCATATCAACATCCTAACATCCTATTGTAGAGGTTTTGCACCTCTGCCTAAGCACTGGAACTACCTAGGTAACTTCTAAAAGATACAGATTCTCCAATCCAAGTATTCTGCTTCTTTGGTCTGAGTCTTTTAAACTCTCAAGGCGATTATAACAACCAAGGTTTTAAAATACCACTCTAGGAATGTCTACCCTCTTCATATTCTATAATACTCAAATTTTCTTATACTCATAGAACTTTGCTCAACCCACTCCTATATCCATAGCTAGTTAGTCCCTAACTGTGGAACACAAATCTAACATTTGAGAAATGAGTTTTTAGTGCTATCGGATCATTAAAGTACAATGAAGGCGCACCTGGGTAGCTTAATCATATGAGTGTTCAACTTTTGATTTTGGTTCAGGTCATGATCTCAGGGTCCTGGGATCAAGCCGCAAGTCACACTCCATGCTAAGGAGTCTGCCTGAGGATTCTCTCTCTGCCCTTACCCCTGCTCATGCTCTCTCTCTCTCTCAAATAAATAAATCAATCTTTTAAAGGTAAAGATTTGGGGCACTAGAGGGGCTCAGTGGGTTAAGCCTCTGCCTTTGGCTCAGGTCATGATCTCTGAGTCCTGGGATGGAGACCTGCCTGGGCTCTCTGCTCAGCAGGAATCCAGCTTCCCCCCTCTCTCTGCCTGCCTCTCGGTCTACTTGTGATCTCTCTCTCTCTCTCTCTCTCTGTCAAATAAATAAATAAAATATTTTTAAAATAATGAATAAAAATTAAAAGGTAAATATTTCAAAAAGGTAATCCTAATCTTAGCTCCCAAAACTGGAGCAATGATGTTAAATGCTAGTAATTCTCCTCAAACACACCAGAAAGCTTAAATCTTTTCTCTTAATAGTATGACATGTTCTTTCTTTTTCCCAAATTATGTATACTTTTTTTTTCTTTTTACTCTAACAGCAATTGAGAACTGTGGCTATTCTTATAAGTCACTGAGAAGATGTTAACAGCTGCAATTTAGCAGTGGCAACAGTTTCATCAAATGAAAAGGTGATGAGAAAGAAGAAACATGTTTTTAATTAAAGTGTGTGCAAGTATAACAAATATGTCAAAAATTTATAAACAAAGTAGGGACGCCTGGGTGGCTCAGTTGGTTAAGCAGCTGCCTTCGGCTCAGGTCATGATCCCAGCGTCCTGGGATCGAGTCCCACATCGAGGGAGCAGGGAGCCTGCTTCTCCCTCTGCCTCTGCCTGCCTGTGCTTGCTCTCTCCCCCTCTCTCTCTCTGATAAATAAATAAAATCTTAAAAAAAAAATTTATAAACAAAGTAAAAAAATAACTGGTCTAATAAATGGGAACTATAGAGGCATATCAGAAGGAAGGAAAGGGATCTAATAAACAAAATCCCTCCCAAGTCCAAAAACATTAATGTAACTCCCTTTTAAATTTTTCATTTCTATAAGTCAATCAGAGAAATACAATTATCATATGACCTCCCTGATATGAGGAATCTGAGAAGCAGGGTGGGGGCTTTGGAGGGCTAGGGAAGGAAAAAATGAAACAAGATGGGATCCGGAAGGAGACAAACCATAAGAGACGCTTAATCTCACAAAACAGAGTTGCTGAGGTTATGGAGAGAGGATGGTTGGGTTATGGACATTGGGGAGGGTATGTGATATGGTGAGTGCTATGAAATGTGTAAGCCTGAAGATTCACAGACCTGTACCCCTGGGGCAAATAATACATTATATGTTAATAAAAATAATTAATAAAAAATTTTCATTTCTACTCGAATTCCTTGTCCACCCTAAACTCTTACAGTTGGGGCACCTGGGTGGCTCAGTGGGTTAAAGCCTCTGCCTTTGGCTCAGATCATGATCCCAGGGTCCTGGGATCAAGCCCCACATCAGGCTCTCTGCTCAGCAAGGAGCCTGCTTCCTCCCTTTCTCTCTGCCTGCCTCTCTGCCTACTTGAGATCTCTCTCTGTGTCAAATAAATAAATAAAATCTTAAAAAACAAAACAAAACAAAAAAAAACCTCTTATAGTCAACTGCCATTTTTTGTTGGTTCATTAAAACAATGAATCAGGACAGAGGAGTGGAACTGCGAGTCAGCAATTACAAATAAGACCTGGCTCTGATCTTATTTAACTAAGCTCAAACAGCTTGAATTGGATAGTTAGGCTCTCAGCTTCACTTTTCCCATTGACAACTGAAAACATTAAGTCATCTTCAAGGATATTTCCAAGTCTGTGGTTCATTTCATTTTCCAAGTCCAGTCTGAAATTATTTTTCATTAATGTTCTTAATCTCTAAAAAACATCATTACTACCCCTTGAAGGCCTCTGTCAAAACATCTCTCTTGCTGGTAGAATATCCTGAACTAACCTGCTGGTAAAACAAAGTTGAAAGTATATATGCCTAGCTTGGCTGGAAGCTTTTGGCAAGAGGACTGTGGATTTGGAAGGAAAAGCCTGAAATTGTCTCTTCTTTCATGTATAAACATGTACAATTCACTCCATGGCTTCAGCATATAGGTGAGCACACCTTATATAGTCCCTCTACTCCAAGGTTTCCCAGACGGATACTATGTAAGCTAAAACCATGTTTTGTCAGTCTTGAAGGGTCTGAACTACACATCTCTTTGCCTGGGGGGGGGGTCTTCAAAAAGTAATTGAGCATTAATCCTGATTGGGAGACCAGTCTGCAGACTGACAAAAACTCCAGCCATTGGACTGTGGTTCATCAAATGGCTAAGCACCCCAGTTCTGGAAAGAAACAAGTCTCCTCTGGGACATTGCCTTTCCTGGAGTATTGTTGGGAGAAGGAAGAACAGGTTTGGTGATATGTATAATTGGCCAAGAAATGTTACTAACCAAAACACAATATCTACCAGTAAATGCTCCCTCCTAAGAACATCCTGCAGCTAAGAAAAGATCGTTCTTTATACCAGAACTATAACTAACCACAGCATTGTGCATTTTAGGAAACAGAACTTCATTAGAGGACATTATCTCTGAACCCTTGCTCTGGGATGGCAAGAAGCCCGTTAGAGACCATCAATTTATTCTCACACCCCCTGCCCACCATCACTACCAACAGGATGCAGATTACAAAATGGAGTGGAAAGTGTTTTCCCTTTATTGCTCTATGAGCTCTTTCCATACAAGATGAAGATGTTTGCCTGGAATCATAAAAAAAAAAAAAAAAACCATTAAGTGTGTAGATTGCTTTAGGTAGCATAGACATTTTCACAATATTTATTCTTCCAATCCAGGAGCATGGAACATTTTTCCATTTCTTTGTGTCTTCCTCAATTTCTTTCATGAGTACTTTATAATTTTCTGAGTACAGATTCTTAGCCTCCACTCGGCATCAGGGAAATACAAATCAAAACCACAATGAGACATCACCTCACACCAGTCAGAATGGCTAAAATCAACAAGTCAGGAAATGACAGATGCTGGCGAGGATGCGGAGAAAGGGGAACCCTCCACACTGTTGGTGGGAATGCAAGCTGGTGCAACCACTCTGGAAAACAGCATGGAGGTTCCTCAAAATGTTGAAAATAGAACTACCCTACAACCCAGCAATTGCACTACTGGGTATTAACCCTAAAGATACAAACACAGTGATCCGAAGGGGCACGTGCACCCGAATGTTTATAGCAGCAATGTCCACAATAGCCAAACTACGGAAAGAACCTGGATGTCCATCAACAGATGAATGGATAAAGAAGATGTGGTGTATATATACACAATGGAATACTATGCAGCCATCAAAAGAAATGAGATCTTGCCATTTGCCACGACATGGATGGACACACTAGAGGGTATCATGCTTAGCAAAATAAGTCAAGCAGAGAAAGACAACTATCATATGATCTCCCTGATATGAGGAAGTGGAGATGCAACATGGGGGGTTAAGGGGATAGGAGAAGAATAAATGAAACAAGATGGGATTGGGAGGGAGACAAACCATAAGTGACTCTTAATCTCACAAAACAAACTGAGGGCTGCTGGGGGCAAGGGGGTGGGGTTATGGACATTGGGGAAGGTATGTGCTACGGTGAGTGCTGTGAAGTATGTAAACCTGGTGATTCACAGACCTCTATCCCTGGGGATAAAAAATATATTATATGTTTATAAAAAATAAATTTTTTTAAAAAAATAACAAAGACAGGGAATGGAAAAGAACTATTTTTTTTTCTGTATCCATTTCTAAACACCCAGCAAATGGTAAACACTCAATATATCTTTGAAAATAAATAAGGAATGGATGCTACAGAACATACTTGTAGTTTAGCTGAATAGGCACTAATATCATATTACTTTTCCTTTGCATTCTGAAATTTTTGAGAATTTCCAGTACACTAAAAATTAATCTTTTCCAGGTTTACCTCTGTGGGGTTTATATAAGCTGAAGCGTGATTTCTTTTTAAGTATGGTTTATTGTTTACTTTGTTTTCTGTACTTCTGTTTAATATTAAATAAGGTAATTTATGACAATTTTTCATAAGAAAAAGTCTTATGAAACTCTACAGTTACAACAAATAGGACTCAGAACTTATAAAACTCTTGTTTTATTTTTTAACTCATAGGATATTTAAAGTAAATTCATGCTGAGGGATTGAGATAAGCTCTGTGATTTGTCTTCACTGAATAGAACCCACTTTCATAAATTAATGTATGTGAAAACATTTCCTCAGAGTTCAGTCCTTAAACAAACAGCAACACAGTTTCACTCAGGAAGTATGTGAAAGCCCTTTATGTGGCTGTGAAAGATCGTAACAGAATGAATAGCACATTTTAAACACTAAGGCTTCTTAGTAAGAAGTCTAATTAAAAATTACACCCCAGGTAAGTTAATTTTAAAAACAACCATTAATCAATAAGTTTCCCTCATAAAATGTTACCATCTTAAAGGAACTTCTATATATGAAGGACATCTCTCTTATTATAGCTACCTCTTAAGAGTGAGTTTTTGTGTGTCATGAACCATGCTTGAGCTTTATGTATTATGTCATTTAATACTCAATCACCTTATTGAGGCCAACTATATTATCCTAATTTTACAAATGAAAAAAAGTTTCAAAGAGAAGAAGTTCTCAAGATATTCTAATGTTCAGACTACGTACACTCAACACCTCTCCCCAAAAGCCAGGTTAGTTCTACTATAGTACAGACTTGAAAAGCAACCCATTAGGTAAAGTTGTCCATGATGTATTTATTCAGAGAGATACTTACTGGATGACTCGTGAACAACTCTGAAAATGCACCTACTCTTTCAAAATTATCAACAGTCCCATTAAAAAAAAAAGTGTGAAGAAGAAAGAAAGAGAAATTTAAAGTGCCATAGTTTGCCCATCTTCTTTTAGAAAAGTTTAATGATGAAGTTTTTGTTGTTTCTCCCTTTCTTCCCCCACCTTATATTTCCACATAAATAACAGTAAAATAAATCAAGGCAAAATATTTTACTATTTTTTTATACCACCAGAAATTTCAAACATGTTTTCTTTTTACTCTCAAGCATCACAAAGTCTGATTAGATATCAAATTTTACTCCTTCAAAACCTGACATTCAATTCAAAGGTGATCTTTTCCTCCCAAGGAAAGTTTATAAGACCTGCCATTCAGGATTAGAAAAAATGGTGAAACGCTTTCCCAAAATAAAAATTTACAAAGGAAAAGGTCATATAGGCTCATTTAGAAAACAAAATAGTTAACTTTAAAAAGCAGAAACATTTTTAGTGTGCTATTCCCTACTGTATTCCACTGACTGAACACAAAAAGGATATGTAAATCAATTCCTCAAATATCAACTCCCTATTTCTTCATGAAAAATTGCCATAGGACCTAGAAAATGATTTTCTATAAATTACTGTTATAAAACACGATAAAATTAACTTTGAAAGGAGTTACACATTTCTGCCTTTTTCTCTTCTAGCCATTTTTGTGCCAGAGTCTGTCTTCTGGAGCTTTCATTAGAAGTATTCCAATTAAAAAGCTGTGTGAGTTTAAGGAAAAAAAAAAAAAATGGCTTCCCTTCACAACAAGGATTCTAAATAAGAGGTAAATTTGGTAAATCAGTTCCTCCCTGGCTCTCAGCCATTCACATCTTTTGGTTTTGAAATTCATTTCTTTGTGAGCATAAGGTGGTTGTTACGAGGTGTTGTCAGGCCTCTGACAGGGTTATTGTGCATGGTAGAAGGTGGGAGTTTTTGATCAATGTCTTCAAAGTCAAAGCTTGGAAAATAATAGGTGCACATCAAAACCTAGTGCCATAATGCAGTTCACATCAGGCTCTTTCAGGTGGCCCCAGGGAATTACTTAATGCTCATGTTGAGCTTTACAATAATTAGTCATCTATAATGGTGTACTAAGGTTTATGTGAAGACTTATAACTTGAGATTCATTATCAAATGACATTTAGGAAAATCAATGCCAGAAGAAAAATAAAGAAACTTATCTATTTATCAATGTTCTCCTCCCATTTTTTCTGAACCCCTGACCGACTGCATTTCTGTTCTTAAGTCATCTTTTATTGACTCAATATTTTTGTATTCTAAGAATGCCCATGTTTAATTTTTTAGGGCATTCATGCTATTATTTTATGATATCTTGCCTAGTTGATCAAGTTACTTACTTTAAACCTTTTTGTTGTAACTTTTCCTATATTCTTACTACTTTTCCAAAAAGCCTTGAACATTTACAGTTACTTTAAGATGAGGGTGGGTTTTTATGTTGTTTTTAGTTTTTCCTTTTCTAGAACATAGAGTTATTGCTAACATTTAAGAAAAAAGCTATTTTGTGCATATATCCATGCAAATAGCATGACTACTATATATTATATCCTATATATCATATATCTATCTATATTTATAGATAGATAGATAGATAGATAGATGATTTCTTAAAGAAACTATTAAGTCACAGGTGGAAAATATACCAAAAAAAGTCAAATCCATAGTTAAGAGTTAAATGTGCCATATGTTTCTCTAATACTGAGGCACAATGGGGTACATTAAGAAACTCATTAAGTCAATGAAAATAGCAGCTGGGCTCTATAGAGATGTCTATTCACTTCTGAAATAGAAAAACACAAAATAGTGGGCACATCCCATTTCTTCTCAGATTTGAACTGATCGTGTTAGCATGGGGCTAGTGCAATGCAAAATACGAACTACCTTTCCTCTCAGCATCTAATTAATAAATTTCATTTTAATAGTCTTTTCTTTATGTTTCCCAGTGATGGCAATGATGTCTATCTCCCCTTATTTTTTAATTTTTCTTATAAATAAAATTAAAACTTTGCCAAAGCACCTAAATAGTACAGTAGAGTCATGCACATTGAGCCTAATAAATGATTTGGGCAGTAAAAAGAAATCTGAATATGTCTGGTTTGGTTTTATGGACTTCAAAATAAAATGAATGTCATAATAATAAAAATTTCCCCCACTAAAATTTTGTGTGATTTTGGGAAAGGTGTTGGTTCTCAAGGCATTTGGTTGTTTTTTGATTTTTTTTCTCTATAAAATGCAGTTTCAGATGTTTGCTTCTTCTATGTCAGTCACTTTAAGAATTGGATGAAATCTCTGAGAATCTGACCTGTGCATATATCAACAAAATTTTACATAGTATTTCAAGTGCATTTAAGACTGACAGCCATAAAGGATTTCCAAAATCCCTTCCTGGCTTAAAATTTTATTAACGAGTTCATTAGGAGGTATAAACTACAGCCTAAAACATTTCTGGGTGAATGAGCCATACAAAAAACTGACCAAAAGTAAATAAATAACAAATGATTCTGGAATTGCTGATTAGCCACAGCCTTAATTCATCCTTCACTCTTATTTTGGGATGCTGATGTGACCTTTGCCACATATTTACATGTATTAGGCTCTTTGTTTACAATATCTATCCTGTTGCAGTAACATCATGCTCCTAAACCACTGTTTTACTTATAGTTGCTCTGTATTATGTGTAATATCCATTAAAGTTAGATATTATTCTCAGAAAAAAAAATTCTATGGTTCTATAACTAATATCAATACAAAACTTCCTTTAATTTTTTTAAAGAAAGATTTTTTAAAGCACATCTGCAAAACTGAGACCAAGTCTCTGAAGTGTACCTTGAAAGGAATTTAATGCAGAATTATGGAATCTTATGAGTTCAAAGTAACCTTTGCATTCATTAATTTTCTACTGATAGATTACAATTCATAGTATCTACATTCATGTTTTACCAGGAACAATGCTCTGAAATAGAAAGAGGTAATAATCCTGAAAAAAGTAATACCTTCAGCCATTTTGGTTCAATAATAGTAATTCATATTCTTTAATTCATTTCCCTCTTATATCATCTTCAAAATTCTCACTGAGTTAAGAAATGTTTAACTAAGGAGACAAAACAAAAATGTTTTCCCTACTTGGTAGTCACCACACTACAAATGTTAAATTCTCAGAAATCATTCAAGTTTTCATGCCTCAATAATGAACTCAGAAGCACAAAGCTTAAGTTCTAAAAATAAAATCCACATTATTATCATAATGGCTTCAATCATTTGAAATCCTAAAGCAGGTGAAACGAGGTTCTACAGTCTTTCAAAATTCGTACTTTTAACTGATCCCTTGTCATAAGTTACCAACATGCTGTAGTAACTGCTTTCTTGCAAAATCTTCCTTCAACCATTTAAAATACCCTTCCTTCTTACCTCTCCTTCATAGCCAAATCTCAGAAAGAGTTGTCTATATTCTTCATCTAGGATCCACTTTCTCATCTAGTATTAAGCTCCCAGTCTCATCAAACAGTCTCTATTACCCCAGTTCACCAGCAACATTTGTAGGGTCACCAATGATTCCCATGCTGCCAGACCAAGGGACACTTTTCATTCTTTCACCTGCTTGGCCTCTCAGAAGTATTCAACACAATTAAGTATACTTAAAATACTTCTCTCTTGACTTCCATGACACAATAATTTCCTGTTTTTTTCCCTCCTACTTCTCTACTTCCTTTCAACCTTACTCATTCCTCCACTTTTCCTTCTTCCATATATAAGCCTGTTATGGTTCATTAATGCCTATTTCTTCCCATAAGGATAGGAAGCAGGGCTATTTTTTTTTCCTACTGTATTCTCAGTGCCTTCATCACCTAATAGATAATCAGTAAATATCTATTAGAGAAATGAATGGAGAAGGCCTGGAAAGATATGATAGGTCTCATGGGCATCTAGGATCGTTTTAGGGGACTGTGAGGAAAAAAAGTTCATTTCCCTACAGAGTGCACTTAAGTGTGTGATCAGAAAAATAAAAAATTCATAATCCATTAATTATAAAGACTCTTGGTATAAAAAGGTATTTCTAGATACATGAGAAAATGTAACACTATAACTAATTAGTAGGTGGTAATTAATTCTATAGAAATACATTTGTTTATCATTCTCTGTGTCAATTCAGGGTGTTTCGGAAGCAGACATCAAGAAAATAATTAGAAATGCAAGAAATTTATGGGGGGGGCACTTATGGAGGATAAGGGGAAAAGGAGCAATAATAGGTAGAAGAGCCTTATACCATGATGCCAGTCTGACCCCTGCAACCAGAGACAGAAACAAGAGGACAGTTGTGTAGGAAGAGCCTCAGACTACAAATACCGCTCTGAGAATGTCTCCATCAGGCCAGCAGGTATCCCCAGAGCAAAGATTACCTGTTAGAGGAATACTGCTTTGGACAGAAATGGTCTGATTCTAGTCATGGACTAGGAGAAGCCCCAGGAGAGTCTGACATCAGTATAAACACTGTGGTGAACCCTTCCTTGTAGCAAGTTATCTCTCAAAAGGAGAACTGACTGGTGGCATTTTCATCAGTGTTATGGTCTGAAGGTTTTTTGTAAGTCATGTCTAACTACAGTCTTAAATAGGACAACATGTAACTTTACTCTATTGGCAGGAAATATATTCTTAAAATTGACCCCATTATTATTTGTCAAAGTAATTTATAAAATCTTCCCACAATTAACAAACACATGCTAGGTTTTTTGTTTGTTTGTTTTTGTTTGGCAATGCAGTTATTTCTCCTTTCTAATTGATAAGACTTTATTTAAAAGTTTGTGGAATATCAATGAGCCAAAATTGAGCTAAGACTTGGGGATACAGATAGAATCTCTGTCTTCTCTGAAGCTAGTTCTTTCTCAAATGGTTCCATTTATATTCTAGATTGAGTAAACGTTCTGTCTTATAAACTTGGCAATGGGTATTTCAGGAACTTTTTTTTAAGTCAAAATGTCTGTCATTCTGTTTCTTCAAATTACTGTTTATTTTTTCCTTACCTTGCTCTTTAATTCCTCACTCTGCTTACTTATTCTCTCTGATAAGAGAAAGATGGCTGCCTTAACTTTTATATAAAATTTTCAGTAATTTATTTAATCAACAAACATTTATTAAATGCCTACTATATGTCAAAATCCATGTTGGATAATTTAGTTATAATATCTCACTGGATCCTTGTAATACACCTGTATGATTATTATCATGCTTGCTATTTTGAAATGACAGAGCAGATGCAGTTTAAGTTGATCATGCCAAAACTCATGCTATTTGTACTGTACCTGCTTATTTATTTAAGGTTATTGTGGAAGGAGGGCAACTTAAGATGAACCATGTTTCAGCAAATACAGCAAATCATCATGATGCTGGAAAGGTACATTTTCTAGTTCAGAACTTAAGAGAAATTCCAGAACAAGAAAGATATTCCTATTCCAGTTCTCTTGGCCATCTAATCCCAAATATTAAAAGAATCTTCCTTAAATAAAGTTTCCTGACTAACACTCCTCAGAACTCATGGAGATTTCAATAAAGTATGATAAATGTTATGATAATCAGAATTATGACATCTACCTTAATCTTTTGCTTTATAACAATTAAATTCAATTTTCATAATATTCTATACAAATAATAATAATACCAAAATAAAACTAACAGCATCAGTCTGTTTCAACTATAAATATTTTGTAGATTTACTTAGAATGAATTTCAGTTTAACCCCTAATTTTATAATCTATTTGTTTCAAAATTATTTACATTTGGTCTAGAGAAGTTCAAATGAAATCTGGCTGCCTAAATATCAACCTACATTTATATATCTGCCTCATAATACTATATATAGCCATCAAATTTTCCCAGTATCTCTTAATAATTTATATTATTGTATTTTAATTGAAAGCTGGTATATAATTTCTGAAAGGCTGAAGATCACATCATCTTGCCTTTCTTCTGAGCTCTTATTAACCTTAAACTAAAACTATCTTTAGTCTACAATCTCTGAGCTTCCACAGTAGACATATAGAACAGAAATTAAAAATAAGAACATAGTAATGTATCCTTCAGTAATTAAAGATAATAAATAGAAGCAGACTAGATAGATTAATTAGGGGTCAGTGTAGAATATTGGTAGCTATCTCTCAAGGTGCTCAGGCCATTGACATCATAATTTTAGAGAAATAACATTTGCCATTTGTGTTGAGTAACCATCAAAATTCCTCATTCTAAAACTGTGACAAAATGTAGAAATTGAATGACATAGAATTTTCTTCCCCTCTCCCCCATATACTTAAGTTTCTCAGGATAATCCCTTTTCCTCTGGAAGTTCAAAGACTGTTGTGACTATTTAAACAACTGAAGAGGAAAGAATACTCACAAGAAAAGCATGATTATCAACTGGGAATAACATAAATCAGAAAGACAAGTTCAAACCTGACTGTAATCCAACAGCATAACTTAATGGCAAATAACATGTCCTTCCCACATAAAACAGGAAGTGTACATAGAAATTAAATAAGATATGTCAAAAGACCTAGACATACAGGCATTCAGAAAACACAAGTTGGTCTAATGATGTTAACAGTGCCAGTCATGCTATTCCCTTTGCAAAACTTTTCAAAACATAGAGGATTCTTAGAAGATTCTTTAAGATGCTAAAAAGTCTGGTCAAAAAAGAAATATCAGCATTATAGAAATGCATTTGATGTAAATAATTTACATTTAATTATGCGTACTTTCAGAGACTTCTAATTTCCGCTCTGGCATGTAAAAGGTTGGAAGTCATCATTCTGTCCCAACAAATAAAAACTTGAACTGAGGGGCACCTGGGTGGCTCAGACCATTAAGCTACTCTTGATTTTGGTTCAGGTCACGATCTTAGGGTCATGGGATTGAGCCCCACCTCAGCTGCCATGCTTAGCAGGGATTCTGCTTGAGGTTCTCTCCCTCACCCTGTGCTCCTCCCCTACTCTCTCTCTCTCTAAAATAAATAAATCAATCTCTTTAAAAAGTTGAACTGAAAAATCAGTATCTCTTCTTAGATTCATTACAGAATTGAGATCATAAGGCAAACTGTTGCCCCCAAAATTATAGAAACAAACAGGTAGATAGAGAGAATCACTACTAGAGAGAAACTCAAGAGCAGAAACTTTCCTAGAAATTAGTATGGGGTAGGAAAACCTGAATTGTAGTTGACAAATTGCTAGAGGCTCAACATGACAAAACTGAAAGGTAAAAACTCCAGAAAGACCAGATACTTTTGTGAGTTCTATCTCCAAGAGCTCTACCAGGTTCTCACAGCGAATGCCAGAGAAAAAGTCCCTTCTGGTTCTAGCAGGGTTAGAAAAAATATAACTATCTTGAAAAAAGTCAAAGTATTCTATTTTCTTAACGAAGCCTACCCCTAGAGAAAATACTTTAGCATAATCTACACAATTGGGGTAATATCAGAGCATAACCAACTTGGAAGAAGGGAAATATGCAACTCCAGCACCCTCTAGCCACCCTGTCTGACCTAAGAAGTTGGGGAAGAGCAGTACTTTTGAAGTTCACAACCCCAGCAGCAAAGGCTCACTAAAAGGCTGAGACCTAATCATAGGACTATGTAACTTTCCTCCACCCCCAAACATTCACACAAAAGTACTGAAGACCTATTTACCACAGTACATCATGTCTGGCTTCCAATTTAAAAAAAAATCACAAAGTATAATAAAAGGCAAAAAACAGAGTTTGAAGAAACAGAGCAAGCATCAGAACCAGATAGAGATACAGCAGGAATGCTGGGATTATCAACCCAGGGACTCTATGCTAAAGACTCTAAAGGAAGGGGTGCCTTTGTGGCTCAGTCGTCAAGCATCTGCCTTCGTCTGCCTTCGGCTCAGGTCTTGATCCCACTGTCCTGGGATGAAGCCCCACTTCAGGCTCCCTGCTCAGCAGGAAGCCAGCTTCTCCCTCTCCCACTACCTCTGCTTGTGTTCCCTTTCTCGCTATCTCTCTCTGTCAAACAAATAAAATCTTTAAAAAAAAAAAAAAAAAGACTCTCAAGGAAAAAGTAGACAACATGCAAGAACAGATGGGAAATGTAAACATAGGGATGGAATTCTAAGAAAGAATTTAAAAAATGCTAGAAACCAAAACCACTCTAAGAGAAACAAAGTGTACCTTTGATTGGCTCATTACTAGACCAAATGAGACTGAAGGAAGAATATGAGTTGGGAGATATGTCAGGAGAAAGTGAAAAGGAAAGAGAAAAAAAAGGACTGGAAAAAAAAAAGAAAAAGAAAAGAACTGTGGAATAACTACAAAAGGTATAACGCACAAATATCAGAAGGAGAAAGAGAAAGAACAGAAGAAATATTTGAAGTAATAATGACTGAGTATTTCCATCAAATTCATGTCAGACACCAAACAATAGATTTGGGAGGCTTAAAAAATACCAAGCAGGGTAAGTGCAAATAAATAAATTAATTAATTAATTAAAAACAAACTCACTACACTTATGCATCATAGTCAAACTGCAGTAAATCAAAGATAAAGAATATATCTTGAAAGAAGCCAGAGGAAAAAGCTCTCTTACATATAGAAGAACAAAGATAAGAATTATGTCCAAATTCTCAGAAACTATGCAAGGAAGAAGAGAGTGGAATAAAATATTTACAGTGTTGAGATGGGGCTCCTGAGTGGCTCAGTTGTAAGCGTCTGTCTTCAGTTTGGGTCATGATCCCAGGGTCTGGGGACCCTGCATCAGCCTGCTTCTCCCGCCCCCACTCCCCTGCTTGTGTTCCCTCTCTGGTTGTGTCTCCCTCTGTCAAATAAATAAATAAACCTTTATAAATAAATAAATAAATAAAGTGTTGAGATTAAAAAACAAAAACAAAAAGCAACAAACTACCAACCTCTGATTCCGTGCCCTTCAAAATTATCCTTCAAAAAGAAAAGAGAAATTAAAACTTACTCAATTATTGCAGGAATTTCTTGCCAGTAGATGTGCCTCCAAAGAAATGTTAAAAAAAAAAAAAAAAAAGTTTTCCAGAGAAAAGGAAAATGACATAGATCAGCAACTTAGAACTCATAAAGCAGCAGCATTAGAGAAAAAAACAATAAGTAAAGCTAAAACTAAAAATTTTATTTTTTATACTTAATTGAACTTATCCTTTTGTTCAAAATATAATAACAGCAACAATGTGTTTGATTGCTATAGCTGAAGCAAAATGAAGAACAGCAATGAGAGGAGAAATTAGGAATATTTTATTATTATAAGGTACTTGCACTACCTGTTTAGTGGTATACTATTACTTGAATGTGGCTTGGAGTAATTGTGAATGTACATCACAAACTTTAAGGCAACCATTAAAAGAAGGACGCCTGGGTGGCTCAGTTGGTTAAGCAGCTGCCTTCGGCTCAGGTCATGATCCCAGGGTCCTGGGATCGAGTCCCACATCGGGCTCCTTGCTCGGCAGGGAGCCTGCTTCTCCCTCTATCTCTGCCTGCCTCTTTGTCTGCCTGTGCTCGCTTGCTCTCTCTCCCTCTGTCTCTGGCAAATAAATTAAAAAAAAAAAAAAAAAAAAGAAGAAGTTTAAAACTAAAAAGTAAAATGAATACACTAGGAAAGGAGAGAAAATGGAATCATAAAATGCTCAATTAAAACCACAAAAGGCAAAAATTAGTGGAAGAGAAAAATAGGAATGAAGAACAAGAGTAATAAATAGAAAACAGTGTCAGATATAGTAGATACTAATCCAACTTATCAATAATTACTTTAAATGCCAAGAATCTAAATACATCAATAAAAAGAGATTATCAGAAAGAATGAAAAAACAAATCCCAAATATATATTCCCTGTAAGAAACTCACCTAATTTTTTAAAAGATTTTATTTACTTATTTGACAGAGAGAAAAAGCGAGAGAGGGAACACAAGCAGGGAGAGTAGGAGAGGGAATGCAGGCTTCCTGCTGGGCAGGGAGCCCAATGTGGGGCTGAATCCCAGAGCCCTGGGATTATGACCTGAGCGGAAGGCACTTGGCTGAGCCACCCAGGCACCCCAGAAACTCGCTTTAAATGTAAAAACACAAACAGATTTAAAGTAAATGGATGGAAAAACATGCACCATGCTAACACTAAGCTAACACTGTAGCTACCTGCAGTAGATACAGTAAATACTTTCATGCTTAATGTTCCTTCAATGTTAATACAATTATTAATACTTTAAAGAAAAACTCAAACTTTGGCTTCCATCCTTGATGTTGTAACAAGGACCAAATCTATCTTACCTCCTGACATAAAGCAGACAAAAATATACAAAACAATGATTTTCAGACACTGGACAATAGGAAGAGCATCCAGAAGGTAACTTAATAATTAGAAAAATGAATGTTTTTAGAGCCAAAGAAAAACTATTTGACTATGAGGACATAGTCAAGCTGTCATAGAAATCAAGTGAAGTGACTAAAATGTATTCACTGATTTTTGGGTGGCGGGTAGCATTCTTGAAAAATGAGGAATAAATTAGGCAAAAACCCATACCTACTTTTCACTCTTAGTTTCAACCCTGACAATAAAGGCTACATCATGAGGTCAAAGGAAAGGAAGAGAAGAGAGAAATAATTATTCATCAAAATGTTTTTGTGGAGGCATCATGTAAGATGTAGATAGATTAGGACCTCAGCAACGTATGACATTACACCCTTTTGAATGCATCCAGTTCCCATTAGAAATCCTGACACAACTAAACAACTCTGATTCTGCAGTCACATAATTTCATAATGTTACATAGAAAAATACATTCTCACAAACTATTTATCTGCAAGAGAAACTAAAGCTCTTTTAAAGGTCTTCTCTATTTCATTTTTAAATTACTTGTGATATCAAGCACAGGTCCTGTTCCATAATATGTGCTCATTAAATGTTTGTTAAGTATATGAATGAATATATAAATGAATATATAAGTGAAAGAATTAAGTAGATGTCATTGATATTAAAAATATTCACTAATATCCAACTATGCCTTACCGCTTAGAGTCAGCAGTTAACATTATTATCTCCATATTTAATCATGCTTTAAAACATTCTTCTGGGACACCTAAATGGCTCAGTCAGTTAAGTGTCTGCCTTCAGCTCAGGTCATGATCCCAGTAAGAGTACATGCTTCCCAGACCAAAAGAAACAGTCAGAATGGCCAAATTTATTAAAGCTCTCAGGCCAACTGCTAAAATGTACCTTCCAAAAGCTATGTTAGAGCTGCTTAAAATTAAACTATCCTATATTGAAATCCATGAAAGGAATTAAAAATAATTCTGTAATTATTTTAAATAATAAACTGTAGCCATGCCCACAGTTTGATATTTTACAGTGCTTTGTCAGTAGCATAATGAGCTGACTGAGTCTGATTCCTACCTCCATCATTTATGGTTGAGACTTATATCAAGTTGTCTACTTGATCTAATCATTAAAATAGGATTGAAACAGTATTTTCTTCATTGGGTATTTGTGAAGATCCCATAAATAATGTATATAAACATTTGGAATGTAATTCATGTCCACTTGCACCATCTCAATGCAAAAAAACAAAAAGCCAGTTTCTATACTTGATGACTGCATTCTTAAAGAGATATATGCCTTAAAATTATAATGTAGGAGTCACTTCTTTTGATTCCTCAAGAGTAATGAACTGGCATACAACTTGCCTTGCAGGAACTTTTGTGAGTCAGCCTTTATTTCATCCACCCTCCAACTATTTTACACCTAATGTGACAGATTTCTTCATAAATTCTCACAAACTCTCCAGAGGCCTTTCAGCCAGCTAGCTATCTTTTTATTCTATTTGCTGTTTTATGACTCATCTCCACCAGTTTCACCCAGTACCCAAAAACTGATCATAATTCAATTTAGAAAATCTGGAAACTAAAGGAAGAGTCCAAAATAAAAATGTTAGATAGGAACTGGAGGGAATAGTTCAAGCTGATATTTTACAACCTGTCTACTGTTACTCCTTTGCTGGTGATGACAATTGAAAGAATATAAATAGATCTAATTGAAAGATACCACCTGACCACTAAACATCAGATTCTAAAATCTTTGGACACCAGTTAGTTCTCTTTATCTTATTTAATTCTATAGCATAAAACAAGGGTGTTTAATTTCCTATAAATATCAGAAAACCTTTTTGAAAATAGGGACTCTGAAAATTCAGCCTAGGAAAACGTAAGTACAAAATTTCATATTTGTTATCAATGAGTTCCAAGGACCCTCTCAAGCCCATCTATGAATTCTCTGTTGCTGCACTGAAAACAGATTTTAATCTTTAATTTTGGATATGACAGTATACCTGAAAGTTGTCCTATTACTTTGTTTTGGATTTGTATTTTCCCATAGACAAGTAAATAGTTTGCATAGAACAGATGTCTGCACATAGGCAAATGTAGCCCTCTCCCCAGACACATTCACCAACTTACAAAACATCTGTGTGTGCATACATACATGAGTCTATTAGTTAACTCCTCCCTGAGCAATCCTTTGATAAAAGGGACAGTGAGGCAGCCTGCACCATTGCTTAGATACACCTAACTGCAAATACCTTCTAGTATACAGCCCAGTGGTGCCATAGTTATATCCTCTTATCCCAACAACATTGGGTTGAGTCTTTTCCCAGCTTTGAGACATTCCTATTACATTTCCATGAAGAGTTCTCCCCTTAAAGTCCCATGCTTCCACTCTAACCACAAGATAGGTTACCAGTAACAATCTCTGCAACTTCCAGAAGAACACACTATTAACCTAATGATGGCTGGTTTGTCATAGATTTTATCAACCTAACTTCCAGTTCCCTTCACAGTTCTTTAAAGGTTGTATTATCCACCATTTTACAGATGAGAAAATCAGATCTCAGTTTCACCCAGTACCAAATACCAGACACATACTTTCCATTACATCACTTCCAAACAAATTAAAAAATAGGTTCTTATGAAAATTATTCTCTGGACATGTACCACAAAAACTTACATGCCCTCGCCAAATGTCCCTAATGCTCACCAAAATAATGCCTGTGAAAGACAGTGCACATAATATACATTCTCTCTCTCAACCATGAGTCGCTAGCATCGACCCAGTCTTTTCTCTTTGGGTATCTTTGGAAATCACTAAGTTGCAGCTACTATTTCAGACTTATAACAGTGTCTTGGGCTGCAACACTGTTATTTTAAGCCATTGTCTCTATATCTGCAAATCAACGGCTTATACACTCAGGTCTAGCAGGATTCTTTGCTTCTTCTCCCTAATCTGTTCCACTGTGCTCCCACCTCTTCACTAAATGACAGACTGACAGACATGGCTAAGTGTACCTTGTTTAAACATCTGCTTTATTACTGTTGAGTGACTGCCCTATGGGTAGGCAGGGTTTTTTTTCTTATCTTTCACTCAGGAATTCAGATGGTCTGATTAGAGAGCTGAACTGCTTGGAGAATCCTGACAGATGTCTCTTACTTTCTTTTAAAGACCACCGTGAGTGCTTAGGCGTTCCACTCAGACAATCTTCAGTAGTGGAACAACCGTCTGTTTAGGTACCTGGTTATGTCAAACATGCATTTAGCTGAGGAATCCCACTTCCACACCCAAGGGTTAGTTTTCCCCTGGGAAATAGCTGGATAAAGAACCACTTATTCTGTAAATGTTATGAGTATGTTAAGGGTCAGCTGCTGCAGTTGTATAACGGAGTGACTGCTAAGAAGAATGACTATTGATAGAACTGAAATAAAACTCAGAGAATCCTAACAGAAAAAAGGGAGGAAGAAAGTCCAAAATATTAAAAATAAAAAATGAAATTCAAGGAAGAGCATTGGTTTCATAAAATAACTCACAGAGTTTTTTAAATGTGTAATTATTTTAAAGCTTCCATATGGAAATAATTTAAAACAGAATACTGTGGGTTAAAATAGCAGAGATAATTTCAGATTCAGTGACACAAATGAATGTAAGTACAGACTTCAAAAACTACATGTCATTATACTCTAGTTAGAATTTTTCAGGAAAGAAAAATATTACTCATCTGACTTCATGTGAAGACTTACATTCTTCAAAATAATCATAGTAATAATAATAGTTGTATCAGAGAGTTCTAGAATATTGTGTGAAGAAACTGAGACTCACAAAGAATGGCAGAAAGTGTTAACAGGAAATGAGAGAATATGAAGTACAAGAAAGGGATGAAAAGGAGCGTGAGCAGTGAAACAGCCAATAACTGTTAGAGGATGTCCTTTTTCTCTTTCCCTCAGCTACCTACTCACTAGTGGCCCTTGGCTACTTTCCACCCTTCCACTGTATTAAGCTCGTTGGCTTGAACAAACTGTTTTCTCCACCAGTGACTCTTCCTCTGGATCTGCCCTCTAAAGTTATCCCATATGCAACTGTTCCCTCCCACCAAGCTTCATCCTGAGCTGCAACATTCAAGACACAACTTCCCTGTCACCTCTCAGAGAGGCTTTTCCTAACCATGCCATTTACCTCTTTGGTTAGATTTATTCCTAGGTATCTTATGGTTTGGGGTACAATTATAAGTGGGATTGACTCCTTAATTTCTCTTTCTTCTATCTTGCTGTTGGTGTATAGAAATGCAACTGATTTCTGGACACTGATTTTATATCCTGACACTTTACTGAATTCCTATATGAGTCCTAGCAGTTTTGGAGTGGAGTCTTTTTGGTTTTCCACGTAAAGTATCATATCATTGGCAAAGAGTTTGAGAGTCTGACTTCTTTGTTGATTTGGATGCCTTTTCTTTTTGTTGTCTGATTGCTGAGGCTAGGGCTTCTAGTACTACGTCAAATAGCACGTGATGGTGGACATCCTTGCTGTGTTCCTGACCTTAGGGGAAAAGCTCTCAGCTCTCCCCCATTGAGAATGATACTCGCTGTGGGTTTCTCATAGACAGCCTTGATGATATTGAGGTATGTATCCCTTATGCCTCCACTGTGAAGAGTTTTGATCAAGAAAGGATGCTGTACTTTGTCAGATGCTTTTTCAGCATCTATTGAGATTATCATACAGCATATGGTTCTTGTTCTTTCTTCTATTAATGTATTCTATCACATTGATTGATTTGCAGCTGAACCAACCTTGCGGCCCAGGAATAAATCACACGTGGTTGTGATGAATAATCCTTTTAATGTACTGATGGATCCTACTGGCTAGTATTTTGGTGAGAATTTTTACATCCATGTTCATCAGGGATATTGGTCTATAATTCTCCTTTTTTAAAAGATTTTATTTATTCACTTGTCAGAGAGGGAGAAGGGGAGAGAGAGCAAATAGGCGGCAGGGGCAAGCAGAGGGAGAAGCAGGCTCCTGGCTGAACAAGGAGCCCAATACAGGACTTGATCCCAGGATCCTGGGATCATGACCTGAGCTGAGGGCCACACAGGCATCCCACGTAATTCTTTTTGATGGGGTCTTTATCCAGTTTTGAGATCAAGATAATGCTGGCCTCACAAAATGAGTTTGGGAGGGGCGCCTGGGTGGCTCAGTCGGTTAAGGTTTCTGCCTTCGGCTCAGGTCATGGGATTGAGCCCCGCATCGGGCTCTCTACTCAATGGAGAGCCTACTTCCCTCTCTCTCTTTCTCTCTCTCACTACCTCCTCTGCCTACTTGTGATCTCTGCCTGTTAAATAAATAAACGAGTTTGGAAGTTGGCCTTCCATTTATATTTTTTGGAACAGTTTCAGAAGAATAGGTATTAGTTCTTCTTTAAACATTTGATAAAATCCCCCTGGGAAGCCATCTGGCCCTGGGCTCTTGTGTTTTGGGAGATTTTTGATTACTGCTTCAATTTCCTCGCCGGCTATCTATCTGTTCAGGTTTTCTGTTTCGTCCTGGTTCAGTTTTAGTAATTTATACATTTCTAGGAATGCATCCAATTTCTTCCAGATTGTCTAATTTGCTGGCATATAGTTGCTCATAATATGTTCTTAAAATTGTATTTCTTTTGTGTTGGTTGTGATCTCTCCTCTTTCATTCCTGATTTTCTTTATTTGGGTCCTTTCTCTTTTCTTTTTGATAAGTCTGGCCAGGGAGTTATCAATCTTATTAATTATTTTAAAGAACAAGCCCCTAGTTTTGTTGATTTGTTCTACTGTTCTTTTGGTTTCCATTTCATTGATTTCTGCTCTGATCTTTATTATTTCTCTTCTCCTGCTGGGTTTACATATTATTCACTGTTCTTTCTCCAGCTCCTTTAGGTGTAGGGTTAGGTTGTATATTTGAGACCTTTCTTGTTTCTTGAAAAAGGCTTGTATTGCTATGTATTTTCCTCTTAGGACCACCATTGTCACATCCCGAAGATTTTGAGCTGTTGTGTTTTCATTTTCATTTGTTTCCATGAATTTTTTCAATTCTTCTTTAATTTTCTGGTTGACCCATTCATTCTCTAGTAGGATGCTCTTTAGCCTCCATGTATTTGAGTTCTTTCCAAGTTTCCTCTTGTGATTGAGTTCTAGTTTCAAATCATTGTGGCCCGAAAATATTCAGGGAATGATCCCAGTCTTTTGGTAATGGTTGTGACCTGATTTGTGACCTATGATGTGATCTACTCTAGAGAATGTCCCATGTGCATTACAGAAGAATGTGTATTCTGTTGCTTTGAGATGGAATATTCCAAATATATCTGTGAAGTTCACCTGGTGGAGTGTGTCATTTAAAGCTTTTGTTTCCTCATTGATCTTTTGCTTAGATGATCTGTCCATTTCAGTGAGGGGGGTGTTATAGTCCCCTACTATTATTATATTATTGTTGATGTGTTTCTTTGATTTTGTTATTAATTGGCTTATATAACTAGCTGCTCCCATGTTAGGGGCATAAATACTTAAAATTGTTAGATCATCCTGTTGAGTAGACCCTTTAAGTATGATAAAGCAAACATGCCATTTAAAGAGCTCTTCAGCCATTCTCTAACACATTATCTTTTTTTATTTTCATGTTTTAATTCTTCTTGACTTTTTCTCATTTTTAAATGTTTCAGAAAAGCTATCTCATTCACCAGTGTATTTTAAGCATTTAGCACATAGCAGATGCTAAGTGAAAGTTTATTTAACGAATCAAACAAAAATAAAAACATTTATAATATTCATTAACGGGGGACAATCACTCCCAAAACACAAAACCCCCACAGAACTAAACTGGTGAAGGCACCTCCTTTGGTGAGTGCACCCTTACTTTTCCAATTGAAGAAAACAGACTGGAAGCCAAGTATGATCTGATACAGTTTTTCAGTTGGTAGAAGAGATTCTGGAGAATGGTACACTTCCAAACAGAGAAGCCAGGTCTAGAAGACATACAGTATAGTTGGATGACACAGAGATGTCTTACTTGAGTGCAACCAGATCTAATAAAGCCAGAGAAAAGGAATACCTACCACTATCATATTTCCTTTCAATGGACTAATTCCATCCCCTAGAATATTTTACCCAATAGCTATCAGGGTCTCTACAATTTAGCCAGAGAATTTATCCATATTTCTAAGGGGAAGAAAAGATCACATTAATGGATAGATAATTTGAAATACTTCCAATATTTCTACCTATGGAGATTGCATCAGAAATTACCTGTCCTCAAAGACAATGTAAGCACATAGAATAAGGCTCTTCTTTAATGAATACTGGTACATGCTATATATTCCATAAACAGCTCATTAATATTTGATTGAAAAATAGAAACAAAATATAGCAAACTTTAGGAAAGGAATAAAAGATGAAATATAAAAAATATCTGTGATTTCTGTTCCTTTATCTGTAAAAGCAAAAGAAAACGAAGGAATAGAGTCAAAACAAGAAATTTTCACATATATAATCATAGCCATATTGAGTACATCAAAGTGTCTGACAATTTCCTTTCATGCATATTAATAAGTGTGAGCTTCTTGAGGATAGTGACCAAGTCTTTCATCTTTTGAACCCTTGCCCTTTCCTCTTCACTGTCTGAAACACTGTAAAGGCTCAAGGAAATAATTGCCAAATTGAACGGATTACATTTAACAGTAAGATGATAAAGACTTGATTGCAACCTACTGAGTTTCTTCCACAGCTAGAAAATAGAATATATATCTGCATCACTTTGGAGGACATTTACAAGGTGGAAAATTCAACAAAGTACATGGAAACATTCTCTAACAATTCAGGCTAATCACAAACACAACTGGTTGCTTATTTTTGTATTTTACAGGGGTACAACCTAGTAAGCATGATGAAAAGTATATATGCATCAGGACAGACCTAGAACCCCTTAATTCCAGATGTCTTGTGGAGTGTGATATATCCTTCCTAAAAACACCCGAGACACGGAGCCTCCCCTGCTCTAGGAAAAGAGATTTTTCCAGAGAAAGAGCCAAGACACTGCTAGATGTTCACCCCTTCTTCCAATGAGAATGGATACTGCATCCTGTTCTTTCTTTGTGGCACCATGCCTCAATTGGGGATTCTGGATATGAGATATTCAATGGGGTGGCATTTTCTATGCTTCCTGCACTTTGAAAACTGCTTCTAGCTCTTAGTCTTAAATCTGCTAACTCTCTCCCAAATCCACATAAACCTAGTAGGTGACTATATTAAAGTATGTGGCCATAGGAGGCATGTAATCCCCTGACTATTCATCATGAAGTTATTTATGAACATCATGAAGTAATTTATGAAACTAAAATTAATATTTGTGTCTATATTGAAACAACTGAGATGAAATAGTGCCGGCATTTCTTGGTATTTATTTTATCAGGCTCACTGAAATATAAAAAGTATATCAAAGTGTCTGAGCTCTTTCTACAATACATACTAATAAGCTGTAAGCTTTTTGAGGATAAAGATGAGATAAGTATATACTTTGTTAGTATAAAATTCCATAAGTTTTGACAAATGTATATAGTTCTATAACTGCCACTACCGGAATCCAAATACAGAATATTTTAATTACCTCAAAAATTTCCCTCATGGCCCTATGCAATCAATCTCCTAGTCCCATCCCTAGTATCTGGCAACCAATTATTTGGTTAAAGTCCCTATAGTTCTGCCTTGTTCAGACTGTTATGTAAATGGACACATAGTATATGTAGCCTTTTGTATCAGATTTCTTTTATCTAACACAATGCTTTTAAGAGTCACTCACATTACTGTATATAACAATAGTTTGTTCCTTTTTATTGCTGAATATATTCAACTGCACAGATACACATTTTCCACCCACTCACCAGTTAATGAACATCTAAGTAGTTTTTAGTTTGAGACTATTAAAAAGAAAGCTTCTATACATATTCTTTACAGGTCTTTGTGTGCATCTCGGGGGGTTTTTTTTCCTGTTTTGTCTTTTTTTTTTCCCCCTGGACTTCTGGTTCATTGTGTGTATCTGCTTAACTATAAAAGAAACTGTCAAATAGTTTTCTAAAGGCCCTGCACCATTTTGTGTCCCTACCAGCCATGCATAAGAGTTCCATTTGCTTTGCATAGTCACCGCCAATTGGCACTGTCAGTCTTTTAAGTTACAGCAATTCTTATAGGTGTTCAATTAAATCTCATTTTGATTTTAATCTCTATCTCTCTAATGAACAATAATGTTGAAACATCTTTTTATATGTTTGTCATTCATATCTCTTTGGTGAAGTACTGTTAAAACCACTTGCCCATTTTTAAATGGGTTAGCTCCTTGACTTAGAGTTATTTATTGTAGACATGAGTCTTTATTAAATATGAACTTTGAAAAGTTTTCTACTATTCTTTGTCTTGCTTTTACATCTTATTAATAATTTATTTTGAAGAACAGATGGTCTTAATTTTAATGAAGTTCAATGTATCAATTTTTCTTTTATGGTTTAATCTTCTGGAAACCAGTTATGTTACCTTCACCTAATTCATGCTCACAAAGATTTCTCTTGTGTTTTCTTCTTAAATGTTCACAATGGTATCTTGTAAATTTAGGTCCATGATCTATAACAAGTTAACTTTTTTTTTTGTTTCTCACATGGATGCCCAATTATCCTTGCACCACTGAAAAAATAGTGCTTTCCCCATTGAGTTACCTTGCTCCTTTGTTGAAAATTAATTGACCCTAGATGCATGCATTTATTTAAGGACCTCTATCTATTCTACTGATATATGTTTATTTGCAAACTATACCACATTTTCTTTTTTTTTTTTAAAGATTTTATTTATTTATTAGAGAGAGAGAGGGAGAGAGAGCAAGCACAGGCAGACAGAATGGCAGGCAAAGGCAGAGGGAGAAGCAGGCTCCCTGCCAAGCAAGGAGCCCGATGTGGGACTCGATCCCAGGACGCCGGGATCATGACCTGAGCCGAAGGCAGCTGCTTAACCAACTGAGCCACCCAGGCGTCCCCCACATTTTCTTTATTATGGAGTTTTACAGTAAGTCCCAAAATCAAGCAGTGAAAGTTTTCCAAATTTGGTCTTTTTATAAAATTATTTTGGCTATTTATGTTCTTTGAAATTAACTTACCTATTATTTTTAAATAGATGGAATTTTTTTTGGACTTGCCCTGAAGCTATAGATCAATTTGGGGAAAAGAACATCTTAAAGATATTCAGTTTTTAGATACATAACCATGGTATATCTCTCCATGTATGCCTTAATTTTGTAATTTTCAACATAAAAATCTTGCAACTATTTGGTTAGATTTATTCCTACAAAGTTCAAAGTTTTTAAAGTTCTTCTAGAAGAAATTTTTAAATTTCAAAAAGCATGTTTGTTATCATTACATAAAAAACAGTTTTTTAAATTGGATTTGTATCCTGCTACATTGCTAATTTCATGTACTAGTTCTCAAAGAACTTAACATTCTGTGTAGACAATTATATCATGTTTTAACACTAATGGTTTTATCTTTTTCTTTCTATATCTATGTGCCTTTTGTATGTACGTGTTTACGCCTTATTACTTATTACTTTGCCTACCTCTACAATAGAACAATCCTATCTTCCCAATCTTGGAGGGAAAACAATTTCCTCAAACAGGACCAAACCTATAGGTTTTTTTGTAGGCACACTTTATCAGATTCAAGAAGTTTCGCTTGCTGACAGTTTCTTCATGAATATATCCTGACTCCTGTTAAATGCTTTTTCTTCCTCTATTGAGATGATATGTTCTTTATTTTTTTAGACTAATGATGTGGCAAATTGCATTAACTGATTTTAAAACACTGAACCAACTTTGTATTCCTGAGGCAACCCCACTTGGTCATGATTTATTATTTATTTCACTATAATGCTAGATTTTATTTTAAAAATATTTTGTTAAGAATTTTTGTGGAAATATGGTGGTTTTCTTGTGTTATCTTTGGTTTTGGTATGAGTTGGGGAGGTTCTCTATTTTTCTATTTTATGGAAGAGTTTTATGGAAGTACTAATACAAAGAATATGTAATAGTACTTGATTATTTTATAGAATCCAACAGGGAAACAATCTTGGATCAAAAAGATTCTGTGAAACACAAGGTATCAGAATGGATTAAAAAAAATCAATATGCTGTCTACAAGAAACTCATTTTAGACCCAAAGACACCTCCAGATTTAAGTGAGGGGGTAGAAAACAATTTGCCATGCTAATGGGCATCAGAAGAAAGCTGGGGTGATAATCCTTATATCAGATCAATTAGATTTTAAGCCAAAGACTATAATAAGAGATGAGGAAGGACACTATATCATATACTCAAAGGGTCTGTCCAATAAGAAGATCTAACAATTTTAAATATTTATGCCCCTAACATGGGAGCAACCAACTATATAAACCAATTAATAACAAAAATCAAAGAAACACATCAACAATAATACAATAACAATAGGGAACTTTAACACCCCCTCACTGAAATGGACAGATCATCTAAGCCAAAGATCAACAGGGAAATAAAGGCCTAAAATGACGCACTGGACCAGATGGACATCACAGATATAGTCAGATCATTCCATCCCAAAGCAAAAGAATACACATTCTTCTCTAGTGCACATGGAACATTCTCCAGAATAGATCACATCTATTCTGGGTCACAAATCAGGTCTCAACTGGTATCAACAGATTGGGATCATTCCCTGCATATTTTCAGACCACAATGCTCTGAAGCTAGAACTCAATCACAAGAAGAAATTTGGAAAGAACCCAAGTACATGGAGACTAAAGAATTCCTTCTAAGGAATGAATAGGTCAACCAGGAAATTAAAGAAGAATTGGAAAAAACTCATAAAAACAAATGATAATGAAAACACAACGATTCAAAATCTGTGAGACACAGCAAAGGCAGTCCTGAGAGGAAACTATATAGTGATACAAGCCTTTCTCAAGAAACAAGAAAGTCTCAAATATACAACCTAACCCTACACCTAAAGGAGCTGGAGAAAGAACAACAAAGAAAGCCTAAACCCAGCAGGAGAAGAGAAATAATAACAATCAGAGCAGAAATCAATGAAATAGAAACCAAAAAAACAATAGAACAAATAAACAAAACAGGAGCTGGTTCTTTGAAATAATTAATAAGACTGATAAACCCCTGGCCAGACTTAACAAAAAGAAAAGAGAAATGACCCAAATAAAGAAAATCAGGAATGAAAGAGGAGAGATCACAACCAACACCAAAGAAATACAAACAATTATAAGAATATATTATGAACAACTATATGCCAGCAAATTCGACAATCTGGAAGAAATGGATACATTCTTAGAGACATATAAACTACCATAACTGAACCAGGAAGAAACAGAAAACCTGAACAGACCCATGACCAGTAAGGACACTGAAGCAGTAATCAAAAATCTCCAAACAAACAAGAGCCTAGGGCCAGACGGCTTCCCAGAGGAATTCCTTCAAACATTTAAAAAAGAATTAATTCCTATTCTCCTGAAACTGTTGCAAAAAATAGAAATGGAAGGAAAACTTCCAAGCTCATTTTGAGTCCAGCATTACCTTGATCCCCAAAACCAAGGATCCCATCAAAAAAGAGAATTACAGACCAATACCCTTGATGAACACAGATGTAAAAATTCTCACCAAAATACTAGCCAATATGATCCAACAATACATTTAAAGGATTATGCACCATGACTAAGTGGGATTTATTCCAGGGATGCAAGGTTGGTTCAACATCCACAAATCAATCAATGTGATATAACACATTAATAAAAGAAAGAACAAGAACCATATGATATCTCAATAGATGCTGAAAAAGCATTTGACAAATACAGCATCCTTTCTTGATCAAAACTCTTCAAAGTGTAGGCATAGAAGGTACATACCTCAATATCATCAAAACCATCTATGAAAAACCCACAGCAAATATCATTTTCAATGGAGAAAAACTGAGAGCTTTTCTGCTAAGGTCAGGCACACAGCAGGGATGTCCATTATCACCACTGCCATTCAACATAGTACTAGAAGTCCTAGCCTCAGAAATCAGACAACAAAAAGAAATTAAAGGCATCCAAATTGGCAAAGAAGAAGTCAGACTCTCACTCCCTGCAGATGATATGATACTATATGTGGAAAACCCAAAAGACTCCACTCCAAATCTGCTAGAACTTGTACAGGAATTCAGTAAAGTGTCAGGATATAAAATCAATGCACAGAAATCAGTTGCATTTCTTTACACCAACAGTAGGACAGAAGAAAGAGAAATAAGGAGTCAATCCCATTTACAATTGCTCCTAAAACCATAAGATACCTAGGAATAAACCTAACCAAAGAGGCAAAGAATCTGTACTCAGAAAACTATAAAGTACTCATGAAAGAAATTGAGGAAGACAAAAAGAAATGGAAAAAAGTTCCATGCTCAGGGACTGGAAGAACAAATATTGTGAAAATGTCTATGCTACCAAAAGCAATCTACACATTTAATGAAATCCCTATCAAAATCCCATCAAGTTTTTTCAAAGAAATGGAACAAAGAATGCTACAATTTATATGGAACCAGCAAAGACCTCGAATAGCCAGAGGAATATTGAAAAAGAAAGCCAAAGTTGGTGGCATCACAATTCCAGATGTCAAGCTCAATTACAAAGCTGTCATCATCGAGACATATGGTACTGGCACAAAAACAGACATATAGATCAATGGAGCAGAATAGAGAGTCCAGAAATAGACCCTCAACTCTATTGTCAACTAATCTTCAACAAAGCAGGAAAGAAGGTCCAATGGAAAAAAAGACAGTCTCTTTAACAAATGGTGTTGGGAAAATTGGACAGCCACATGCAGAAGAATGAAACTGGACCATTTCCTTACACCACACAGAGAAATAGACTCAAAATGGATGAAGGACCTCAATGTGATAAAGGAATCCATCAAAATCCTTGAGGAGAACACAGGCAGCAACCTCTTCCTCTCAGCCGCAGCAACTTCTTCCTAGGAACATCACCAAAGGCAAGGAAAGCAAGGGTAAAAATTAACTATTGGGACTTCATCAAGATCAAAAGCTTTTGAACAGCAAAGGAAACAGTTAACAAAATCAAGACAACTGACAGAATGGGAGAAGAGATTTGCAAATGACATATCAGATAAAGGGCTAATGTCCAAAAATCTATAAAGAACTTATCAAACTCAACACCCAAAGAACAAATAATCCAATCAAGAAATGAGCAGAGGACATGAACAGACATTTCTGCAAAGACATCCAGGTGGCCAACAGACACATGAAAAAGTGCTCCACATCACTCGGCATCAGAGAAATACAAATCAAAACCACAATGAGATACCACTTCACACCAGTCAGAATGGCTAAAAGTAACAAGTCAGGGAATGACAGATGCTGGCGAGGATGTGGAGAAAGGGGAACCCTCCTACACTATTGGTGGGAATGCAAACTGGTGCAACCACTCTGGAAAACAGCATGGAGGTTCCTCAAGAAGTTGAAAATAGAGCTACCCTATGAACCAACTACTGGTATTTACCCTAAAGATACAAATGTAGTTATCTGAAGGGGCATGTGCCCATGAATCTTTATAGCAGCAATGTCCACAATAGCCAAACTATGGAAAGAACCTAGATGTCCATCAACAGATGAATGGATAAAGATGTGGCATATATATACAATGGGATACTATGCAGCCATCAAAGGAAATGAAATTTTGCCATTTGCGATGACGTGGATGGAACTAGAGTATTATGCTTAGCAAAATAAGTCAATCAGAGAAAGACAATTATCATATGATCTCCCTGATATGAGAAATTTGAGAGGCAACATGGGGGGCTTAGGGGGTAGGAAAAGAATAAATGAAACAAGATGGGATCAGGAGGGAGACAAACCATAAGAGACTCTCAATCTCCCGAAACAAACTGAGGGCTGCTGGGGGGAGGGAGGGAAGGAGAAGGTGGTGGGGTTATGGACATTGGGGAAGGTATGTGCTATGGTGACTGCTGTGAAGTGTGTAAACCTGGCAATTCACAGACCTGTACTCCTGGGGCTAATAATACATTATATGATAATTAAAAAAATAAAAATTAAAAAAAAAAAGATTCTTTGAGGGGCACCTGGATGGCTCAGTCAGTTAAGCATCTGACTTCTGCTCAGGTCATGATCTCGGGATCTTGGGATCAAGCCCCACATTGGGTTCCCCACTCAGCACTCAGCAGGAAGTCTGCTGATCCCTCTGCCCTTGCATCTTCACCCCCACCCCATCCCTCTCATGCTCTCACACTTGCACTCTTTCTCTAATAAATAAATCTTTTTTTAAAAAAAAAGATTCTTTGAATGGGGGCAGGAGTTATCTACAATTTATTTATTTATTTGACAGACAGAGATCACAAGTAGGCAGAGAGGCAGGCAGAGAGAAAGAGGAGGAAGCAGGCTCCCAGCTGAGCAGAGAGCCCAGTGCAGGGCTTGATCCCAGAACCCTGGGATCATGACATGAGCCGAAGGCAGAAGCTTTAACTCACTGAGTCACCCAGGTGCCCCTACAATTTATTTAATAGAAAGACTTCAAGTTATGATTTCTTCTTGAATGAGCTTTGATAGTCTGTGTCATTCAAGGAATTTATCCATTTCATCTACTTTGTGAATTTACGAACATTATGTTGCTTATAATATTTCTTATTATTCCTTTGTGTCTGTCAGATCAGTAGTGAGTTCCCTCCTTCATTTATGACATTGGTACTTCGTGAGCTCTTCGTATTTTCTTGATCTCTGGTTAGTTTCTTCAAACTCCTCAATACCTATTTATTCTATTTTTAAATTTATGCCTCAAATGCAAACACATGCCTATTTACAGAATTATCAAATCTTTCTTATATGATTTTATATATGTATCTTCTCCAATAGATTGGGAGTTCCCTGGGGGCAAAAATTATGTTTAGAATAGTGACCTGCTATATATGTTAAAGCTCCCTAAGAGACAAGATTTTTTTTTATATACTTTACATTCTTGAAATACCTTGTGATTGTTCCCCAAACAATATTTTAAAACTCTAGGAGGTTCTTTTGACTAAGAGCATCATCATCAATTGACATATTTAATTTTAAAATGTGCATATCATCTTCAAATTTTCTTCTTCCTTAGAGCTTAGGTATTCTATTTTTATCAATGCTGAGCTCTCTTATTGAGAGCAACTCTCCTGAAGTGGTGAAATCTTAAATGGGCCTGCCACTCTCTAGTCATCCTAGTCTAGTCATACACAGACCATGGCCTATACTGATCTTATCAATGGGGCACCCATGTTCTACAAGTTTAGATACAGTAGTCTAGAATAGGTCATTATTGCTGGAACCTGCAAGTGTTATCTTACATAGGAAAGGGGACTTTAGAGATGTCATTAAGATTAAGGACACCAACACAGGGAAATTATCTGTATATCAGTATAATCACATGGGTCCTTAAAAGTAGATCAAAGAGGAAGGTAGAGAAGTAATTGAGAGTATAGCAATCTAGTGTTCCAAGATGAAAAATGAAGCAACAGAAAGAGAAATTAAGAAATCGGGCCCATTTACAACTGCACCAAAAATAGTAAAGATACCTAGGAATAAACCCAACCAAAGGGGTAAAACCTATTCTCTGAAAACTATAAAGCACTGGTAAAAGAAATTGAAGATGACACAAACAAATGGAAAGATATTCCATGCTCATGGATTGGAAGAATGAATATTGTTAAAATGTCTGTAATATCCAAAGCAATCTACACATTTAATGCAACCCCTATCAAAATACCACCAACATTTTTCACAGAGCTAGAACAAACAATCCTAAAATGTGTGTGGAACCACAACAGACCCTGAATATCCAAAGCAACCTTGAAAAAGAAAAAAAAAGCTAGAGGGATCACAATTCTGGACTTCAAGTTATATCACAAAGCTGTAGTGATCAAAACAGTACGGTACTGGCACAGAAACAGACAAAAAGATCAATGAAACAGAAGAGGAAACTCAGAAATGGATCCTCAACTCTATGGTCAACGAAACTTCCACAAAGCAGGAAAAAAATATCCAATGGAAAAAGAGAGACTCTTCAACAAATGGTGTTGGGAAAACTGAACAACAACATGCAAAAGAATGAAACTGGTCAACTTTCTTGCATCATACACAAAATAAACTCAAAATGGATTAACTACCTAAATGTGAAACCTGAAACCTTAAGAATCCTAGAAAAGAATACAGGCAGTAACCTCTAGCCATAGCAACTTCTTCTAGATATGTCTTCTTACACAAAGGAAACAAAAGCAAAAATTAACTACTGTAAATAGATCAAAATAAAAAGCTTCTGCACAGCAAAGGAAAAAATGAACAAAACTAAAAGGCAACTTACAGAATTGGAAAACATATTTGCAAATGACAAATCTGATAAAAGGTTAGTATCCAAAATACATAAAAAACATAAAACTCAACACCCCAAAAATTAATAATCCCATTAAAAATGGGCATAAGAGGGGTGCCTAAGGGGCTCAGTTACGTAAGTGACTGCATTTGGCTCGGGTCACGATCCTGGAGTCCTGGGAATCGAGTCCCGCATCGGGTTCCCAGCTCAGCAGGATGTCTGTTTCTCCCTCTGACCCTCTCCCCTTCATTCTCTCTCTCTCTCTCTCTCTCTCTCTCTCAGATAAATAAATAAATAAATTCTTTGGGGAAAAAAAAAGGAAAAAGAAGTAAAAGGGCATAAGACATGAATAGACATTTTTCCAAAGAAGGCATACAGATGGCCAACAGAAAAGATACTCAACATCACTCAGCATTAAGGAAATGTAAATCAAAACTATAAAGAGATATCACCTCCCACCTCTCAGAAGGGCTTAACTCAAGAAGACAAGAAGCAACAGTGTTGGTGAGGATATGGAGAAAGGGGAACCCTCCTGTTCTGTTGATGGGAATGCAAACTGGTGTGGCCACTCTGGAAAACAGTACACAGTAAGTTGAAAAGAGAACTACCCTATGATCCAGCAACTGCACTACTAGGTATTTACCCAAAGAATACAAAAATACTAATTCAAAGGGATACATGCACCCTGATGTTTATAGGAACATTATCTACAATAGAGATCTACAATAGAGAGCAATATCTACAATACAGAAAAAGCTCAAGTAACCAACGATAAATGAACAGATAAACAAGTTGTGGTGTGTGTGTGTGCATGTGTGGGTGTGTAAAGGAATATTACTCAGCCATAAAAAGAATGAAATCTTGCCATTTGCAATGACACAGATAGAGCTAAAGAATATTATGCCAAGAAAAGAAGTCAGTCAGAAAAATACAAATACCATGTGATTTCACTCATGCGAAATTTCAAAAACAAAACAAATGAGCAAAGCGGGGAAAAGAGAATGAGGTAAACCAAGAAACAAACTTTTAACTATAGAGAACAAACTGATGGTTACCAGAAGGGAGGTAGGTGGGGGGATGGGTCAAATAGGGGATAGGCATTAAGAAATGGCACTTGTTGCAAGGAGCACTTGGTGAAGTATGGAAGTGCTGAATCACTGTATTGTACACCTGAAACTAATATGGCACTGTATGTTAACTAACTGGAATTTAAATAAAAACTTTTTTAAAAAGTACTGCAATGTGAAAAGAACCTCAACCTACCATTGGTGGCTTTGAAAGTAAAAGAAATAAACTAAGAGACAAAGAATGTGGTGAAGAAGATGGGAATGGCCCTCAGTTTACAGCCAGCAAAAAAGACCTCAATCCTGTAAGCACAAGGAATTGAATTCTGGTAACAGAAAGGAAAGCAGCTTTGCTCAGACCTTGATTTTAAGCCAGTGAAACCTGTGTTGGATTTCTGACCTACAGTACTGAAAGATAATAAATTTGTGGTAAGCTTCTAACTGTGCAGTAATTTGTTATAGCAGCAAGAGAAAACAAATACGCCCAAAAAGAGGGAATGAAGACCTATTAAGAAATAGCATCCAATATATTCATTAAATATTCACAAAGTATTATGATATTTTTCTAAACCACAAATGGATGTCATTTCCAAAGCCAAGACAAAGTAGCAGGAATCAAATATACTCCCACTTAAAACAAGCAAAAAAGTGAAATATTAATTATTTTTTAATTTAATGACTATTTTCCATATGTATGACACTAAATTAAAAAAGATAATGATATCTGAGAAATGGAATAAATGAAAGGAACCCCACGTTTGATTGTCTCAGTTTACTATGACAGAGGAGTTTCTAGGCCATGAAGCAAGAATAGAAAATGCAAGCAAATTCCTCAAGTTGAGAATCCAGGGAGAATGTGGAGCTAGTGTTCACAAGACTGAATATCAGAAAGTTTTACACAGAAAGAACCCCAGAGATCTACAACAAGTCTACTGCTCAGGGCATGCATGTAAGGAAACTACCCAGGGTTGGGGAGACAACTGTCTTAACAGAATTGAAGTGAACAGTGTTGGGCATTTACACACTGTAAGGAAGAAGGCCTGTTCCCAAAGAAAGAATGAAATGACTTATAATTCAAGGGTCATTGGATAGAATACTCAAAAGCATCTTTACTCATTGATGGAGATAATTACCCCCACATTGAGCCTGCTCTGGGCCCCCCAAACAAATCATAAAAGAACTGAAGGAATCGAATTGTTTCCATGACACTAAATTGTGTCCCAAGACAAAATTCAAGACTGTTTAGAGAAATAAAGAATATCCAACAACAAGGTGAAATTCAAAATTACTGACGTCTAAACAAAAATTACCAAGCATACAATGAAACAGAAAAACATGATCCATAATTAAGAGAATAATCTATCCATTGAAACCAACCCAGAATTAAAACAGATGTTAAAATTAGCACATTGAGGTACTGAAAATTATAACTGCATTCTGTATGTTTAAAAATTTAGCTAGAGAAATAGAGGGTATTACAAGAACACAAAATTTCTAGTGATGATAATATAATGTGTGAGATGAAAAATACACTAGGTAGGATTAATACTAGATTAGACCTTACAGAATTTTAGTGAACTTGATGACATCGTAATGGAAACTATCCAAAATGAAACACAGAAAAGAACAAACTGCAAAAAGTAAAAAAGCATCAGTAAGCTGCAGAACAACTTCAAATAGCGACACTACAAGTAGTGCAGAGTGCCCAAAGGAGAGAAGGGGACAAGAGAAAATATTTAAAGAAATAATGGCTAAAAATTTTCCAAATTAAATGAAAACCATAAACTCTTAGATTCAAGAAGCTCAACAACCTACACATAAGAAATGAAGAAAACCACACCAGGGTACACAATATCAAATTCTCAAAACCAGTGACAATGCCAAATCATAAAAGCAACCAGAGAAAATAAAAAGACATAATATGTACAAGGGAACAAAGATAAAGTAACGACCTATTACTCACTGGAAACAACGCAAACAAGAAAAAAAAAGGTGAAACAAAATTGTAAAGTACTAAAAGAAAAATACTTTCAAAATAAAAGTCAGACTTAGAAATGAAACAAATATATTTTCAGACTTGTAGAAGCCAAAAGAATTCATCACCACTAAACCCATACTATAAGAAATATTAAAGGAAGTCTCCAAGCAGGAAAAATATCACCAGATAGAAATACAGATTAACACAAATAAGAAATACAGAAATTGTCATTACTGAGTAATATTAAGATTTGTTTTATTATTTAAAATCTCTTAAAGACAATTTACTTTAAATTAAAATAATAAGGAATTATGGGATTTCTATGATATATATAACTAAATTGTATAAAAACAAGGCCAGAGAGGAAGAAGTGAAAGTATACTATTGTAAGCTTCTTAAACAATAAAGTGATATATCATTACTTGAAAGCAGACCTGATAGGTACAAGATGTTACTAGAGAAACTAAAGCAATGATTAAAATAAAATAAATAGTTTTAATTAACCAACAAAAGAGATAAAATTAATTATGAAAATATTCAGGGACACCTGGGTGGCTCAGTCGGTTATGCCACTGCCTTCCGCTCAGGACCCTGGGATCGAGTTTGGTATCAGGCTCCTTGCTCAGCGGGGAGCCTGCTTCTCTCTCTGCCTCTGCCTGCCACTCTGCCTGCTTGTGTTCTCTCTCTCTCTCTCTCTCTGACAAATAAAAGAAATAAATAAGATATTTTTTAAATATTCAATTAAAAGAAGCTGAGAAAAAGATGAAAAAACAAGGAACAGATGCACAAATAGAAAACAAATAGCAGGATGATAAATTTAATCCTAACTCTTTCAGTAATCATATAAAAGGTAAGTGGTTTGAACACTTCAATTAAAAGGCAGATATTGTCAGACTGGATACAAAAACAGTATGCTTCCTAAAAGAAATCCACTTGATGAAAGTTGTCAAGAAGTAAATCCTAAAAGTTAATTTTGTATGAGGACAAATGGTGACTAGATTTATTTGTGGTGATCACTCATGACATATACAAATATTCAATCATTATGCAGTATACCTGAAATCAATTTTATATGTACATTACACCTCAATAAAATTTTTTAATAGTAGAAACCAAGTTTGTTGTCATATTAATGATTAATAAATATGAATACAAAAAAATACGAACAGGAAAAAAGAAATCCATTTGAAATAAAAAGACACAAATAGGATAAATGTAAAAGGATGGAAAAGATACCATGCAAACATTGCTCAAAACAAAGTGAGAATAGCTATATATTATTATCAGATAAAGTAAGTATCAGGACAGAGAAAATCACCATATAATTAAGAATGAAAAACTTTACTTTATAATAATAAAAGGGTCGATTAATTGAGAAGACATAGTCCTAAATATTTGTATACTTAAAAACAGTTTCAAAATACATGAACCAAATCAGTAGAACTGCCTGGAAAAATAAACGAGTACACAAATACAATCAGAGATGTCTATGCCTAGTTCTCAATAATTATTGGAAAAAATAAACAGAAAATTGGTGAGAATATAGTGGACCTGAATGATGCTATTAACCAGCAGGAATGGCTGCTTCATTATCAAAATTCACATTCTTTACAAGTGCATTTGGATTTTACCAATTAGACCATATTTGAGGCCATAAGATAATTCTCTAAATTTTAAAAGTATTTCTATCACGCAACCTATGATCTCTGCCTGCAACGGAATTAAAGTAGCAATCATGAGTAGAAAATGACCTGGAAAATTCCCAAATATTTGGAAATGGAAATAATACACTTCTAAATAACCCACTGGTCAAAGAACACTTCAAAGATCTCAAAGTAGTTTTAAACGAAATCAAAATAACATCATAATATACCAGAATTTGTAGGATGTCACCAAAGCAATACTTAGAGGATTAATTTATAGCACTAAATGTCAAAATTAGAAAACAAGAAATGTCTCAAATAAATAACCTCAGATAATACCTTAAAAATCTGGGGCACCTAGGTGGCTCAGTCAGATCAGTGTCTGATTTTGGCTTAGGTAATGATCTCAGGGTCCTCCTAAGTTGGGTTGTGCCCTCAGTGGGGAATCTGCTTAAGATTCTCTCTCCCTCTGGAGTGCCTGGGTGGCTCAGTGGGTTAAAGCCTCCGCCTTCAGCTTAGGCCATGATCCCACGGTCCTGGGATCAAGCCCAGCATTAGGTGCTCTGTTTGGCAGGGCGCTTGCTTCCCCCCTCTCTCTCTCTGCCTGCCTCTCTGCCTACTTTTAATAAAATTAAAAAAAAAAAAAAAAAGATTCTCCCTCTCCCACTACACCTATCAGTGCTGGAACACCCACTCTCTTTCTCTCTCTCTCTAAAATAAATAAATGAATTGTTTTTTAAAATCTAGAAAAGCGGGGCACCTGGGTGGCTCAGTTGGTTGAGCCGCTGCCTTCAGCTCGGGTCATGATCTCAGGGTCCTGGGATCGAGTCCCGCATCGGGCTGTCTGCTCAGCAGGGAGCCTGCTTCCTCCTCTCTCTCTCTGCCTGCCTCTCTGCCTACTTGTGATCTCTCTCTGTCAAATAAATAAATAAAATCTTTAAAAAAAAATCTAGAAAAGAAAGACAAGATTAAACTCAAATTAAGCAAGACAAAGGAAATAGTAAAGATCAAAGAGGGAATCAATTAAAAAGTGAAAAAAGAAAAAAAACAGAAAATCAATGAAATTCTAAGTTGACTTTTTTAGAAAATCAAAAAGCCCATAGACAAAGTGAACAGAAAAAAAGAGAGAAAGAGCAGATTTAAGTTAGCAATATCAGGAAGGAGAGAAGTAATATTATCGAAGATTCTACAGATAATAAAAAGATAATAAGGGAATATGTTGAAAAACTTTATGCTTATACATTTGACTGCTTAGAGTAAGGTAGACAAATTACTTGAAAGACAAAACTAGCCAACTTCACTGAATGAGAAATAAACAATCCAAATAGCCCCGTATAAATTAAAAAGAGTTTGAATTTGTAGAAATTATCACCAAATAAAAAACCAGGACCAGATGGCATTACTAGTTAATTCTACCAAATATTTTTTTAAGTTTTATTTATTTCAATAATCTCTATACCCAACATGGGGCTTGAACTCATGACCCCAGATCAAGAACTGCATGCTCTTCCAACTAAGCCAGCCAGGCATCCCTCCACCAAACATTTAAGACAAAGATAACTCTATATAAACACTTCTAGAAAACTGAAGAGGAGAGAATTACTGTTCTAGTCATTCTATGAAATCAACATTGTCCTGTTTGTCCTACCAAACCAGACAAAAACATCACATGACTATCAATGCAAATTTCATGAATAGATGCAAAAATTCTAAATAAAATTTTACAAATTAGGGGTGCCTGGGTGGCTCAGTGGGTTAAGCCTCCGCCGTTGGCTCAGGTCATGATCTCGCGGTTCAGGGACTGAGCTCTGCAAAGCATTGGACTCTGCTCCGCAGGGAGCCTGCTTCCCCCTCACTCTCTGCCTACCTCTCTGCCTACTCTGATCTCTCTCTGTCCAATAAATAAATAAAATCTTTAAAAAAAAAAAAAGCTAATTAAATCCAAAAATAAATAAAGTATAATATATCAAGTGGGGTTTATTTCAGGATTACAGTGGTGGTATAACATCACAAAATCAAAGTAATGCATTATATTAACAAACTAAAAAACAAAACAAAACCAACAATATAATGATTGTCTCAACAGAAGTAGAAAAGGGATTAGACAAAATTCAACACCCATTCCTAATAAAAACTCTTCAGGAAATTAGGAATAGAAGAACTTCCTGAAAATGATAAAGGGCATCTACAAAAAAAACCCCACACAGTAACAACATAATTATAAAAAATTTTTCTCCATAACATCAAGAAAAAGACAGGAATGTCTGTGCTCTTACCACTTCTATTCAGTGTCATATGAGGGGTTTTAGTCATTGCAATCAAGCAAAAATAAAAGGGGGAGGAGGAAAAGGTTCCAGATTTGAAAGAAAGAAAAACTGTCTTTATTCACAGACAAGATCATCTTGGTAGAAAATCCAGTGGAATCTACAAAAAGGCTACTTCCTAGAATTAACAAGCAAGTTTAACAAGGTTGTGGGTAGAGGATCAATACACAAAAATCAACTGTATTTCTATAAACTTATAACAAATAAGCAGAAATTTAAATTTAGCAAAACATTACAATTTTAAAAGCATTAAAATTAGGAATCACTTAGGGGGAAATCTGGAAAAAAAAATATGAAAGATCTATACACTTGAAAACTCCAAAACTTTTTGAAAGAAATTAAAGAGCCCTGAAAAATAAACATTCATGAGTCAGCATCATGGCTCAGAACACTCACTGTTAGTGTTAAAACGTCAACTCTTTAAAAAAAAAAAAATATTCTTCGCAAATTGATTTACAGACAATAAAATTCCAGTATGCTTTCTTGTGAAATTGCCAAATTGACTCAGAAATTTGTATAGAAACACCACTACATACAGAACAGAATGGGTAGAATGAAAAAGATTCACCATACCAAGTTTTGGTGAGGTGTGACGACACTAGAACTTCTATAAATTTCTTGGAAGTGCAAAAGGTACAATCACTTTGGAAACCACTTCGACAATTTCTTAAAAGTTAAACATACACATACAATATAATCCAGCTCATTCCATTCCTAGATATTTCATCAACAGAAAAGAAAGTGTATATCCATTCAAAATCACGTAAATGAACAACTACAGAAATTTCATTAGTAATAGCTCAAAACTAGACACAAACCAAATACCAATGAACAGGTAGACAGCGGTATCTTTTATACAGCAGAATACGACTCAGCTGTAATAAAAATGCACCACTGATACAATACTGCAATATGGATGAATCTCAAAATAATTAGGTTGTATGAAAGAACTAGAACTTATCTACCACCCCCCACCCAAAGTACACACTGTCTGATTCCATTTATTAAAACTCTAGAAAATGCAAACTCATCTACAATGACAGCCAATCAGTGGTTTTTTAGAGAGGAGAGAAAAGGCAGATGAAGAAAGGGATTATAAGGATGCAGGAGGAAATCTTAGGGAATGGATGTAAATGTTCCCTATCTTAATTGTGGCTATGGTTTCATGGGTATGTTCAAATGTCAGAACTTATCAAACTATACTGTTTAAATCTATACAGTCTTTTGTATGACAATTTTATCTGGGTTTTATAAAAATATATAAACATAATTACAAGTAAATACAAATATAAATATACATGCACACACACACACATATATACAACAAATGGATTCTATATTCATATTCTCTAAAATATGACTATTCATATTCTCTAAAATATAGCCATATTCATATTCTCTAAAATACTCTATATTCATATGCTCTAAAAAAATTTAAAACACTATTTAAAATGCCTGTATCTAAGAATGTATAATAATATAGGAAAACTATCTCAAAATAGAAATGTTATGTGTATTTATAAAAAGTAGAAGATACAGAAATAAGAAAATATTCTTAAATACCAATGCCTTATAAAAATAAACTCTCTAGCTTTTAAAAGTCAGGTACCTATAAAAAGACTATTATGACAATAAAAGAAAAAACAATTTCATTCATCCCATAAGTGAAATCAACATCATACCTTTTAGACTAGGATGTGGAAAACGAATATATTGTGACTTTAGCAAATACTCCTTTTTCCTCTCTAGAATATGCGGAAATTTAAAACTAACTCATGGAGTTGAAAGTGTTAACATTAAATTGTTTATGTAATGTGTCTGCTACAGTCTGGTAAAATAGCCAATGTTCAGTAAACATTAGTTCCTTCCTCCATCTCATTAAGAAAACATAAAGTTATATTTGCATGACCACAGAGAAAATGTTTATGGTAGCAAAAGAGAAAATCGTGTAATATAATATAGTACTAATTCAGAATCTTTCAATTAAAGGAACAAATTATGCACAATATTCTAAATAAGACTGTGTTTCTGCAGGTTAAAATAAACCTCGTGCAAAATCCCCTTTGAAATCATGTAATCTCAGTTCAGAGTAAGAAGCAGAAAACTGAAAAGGACTATGGATAAACCCTACTTCTCCAGAGTATTTTAAGATCTACATCTAAGGATGTCCTATCAGCTATTAGAGGAAGAAAAGTTTTCAAGTGAAAAATAAGATGGTTGACATTTACATAATATTTTAAATAATCAAGAGTGATTTGACCTAATTTTAAAGTTGTACTATTTTTAAAAAGAAACTTATGACAAAATTTGTTAATAAAGAGAACAACATCAGAGCTAGATATTCAATGGAGGAAAGAAAATACTTAGTAGGAAAATCAGACCAACGTACTTGAAATTTCCCAAATAAAAAAATATGAGATATTTCTGATACTGTGAATTCTAAATTCATGTTTTAAATTCAAATATCATTAAAAAAATAAATCTGTACAATGGGAATACATTCAAATTCACTCTACCAAATATTCTGGTTAAGATTTCATAAGAGGTAGTTCAATACCACACACAGTGGCCTTAATTCAATCCCATAATATATAACAGGCACAACCTACCTTGCCTGTGTTGCAAAATCTTTGCTATAAATCTTCGTGTCTAACTACTTCCATATATCTCTTAACATATAAAGGGATCAATTACTTATAATCCTATAAAAAAAAAGACATAAATGTTGGTTTAGAAAATCCAAACTCACTACAGATAGTTTAAAAAGAGAATTTATCAACTTAAATTAGTTGCCAAATTGTGCTCGCTTTGGCAGCACATATATTAAATTAGTCACCAATCACTTTTAACTGAACCTTTTAAAAGGTGAAAGTGCTGGCTTAGAGTTAAGGAGATAGTGTTCTTCAAATTGAGTAAATTCACTCTACAAACATGAGCTGGTCTAAGGATGAGTAGGATTCCTGACCAATTTTTGCCCTGAAATTTCAAAAAGGGTATCTATGGGAAAATGTCTATATGAGTGGGCTCAGTCTATTTCCTTTTTATTGTAATTACTATTATTTTGCACATTTGTACCATCATTTCTTTTGTGTTTTTAATTTGCCAAACTTTTATTTGCTTGATTTTTATCTCCTTTTCCACCTTCTGTTGCTGTAATTACATTTTTTATATTCATTTTTTTCCTACTAAAAAACTTTGTCTTTTTCTCATAACATTTAGGTTTAAATTTAAATCTCCATACTTGATTTGACAATATCTAATTTTAAGAATTATTTCTGCCTTCCTCCTAAACAATTGAAAAATCTTAGATCTTTAACGATGAAATGCCATATTACAGTTTTCTAGTATATACATATTTAGTTTCGATGTCTTTTTAAATGCCACAAAATTACCCATCGCAGTCATCAATTTTATCAATGCATGTTCACATCAACTCATATGTTTCTCATACCTTGCTTCTTTTTCTGGATTTTATTTTTCCTGAATGAGATCTTTCATTAGTTCTTTCACTGACAGCCTGTTAGTGATCAAATCTCTGACTACTTTGAAAATGTCTCTTATTTCTGCATTGACGTTCTGCTGTGCATAGATTTTTAACATATTACTTCATTTTCTGTTGGCTACTATTGCTGCTTATGAGTGGTCCACATTTTAAATATAACTGTTATTTTGTAGTAATCTGCTCAGTTTAAGACTTTCTTATTATTCTCAGTGATATATATAGAGAGAAAGAAAGAGCAATTGGTACTCTATATTGTTTGGGACTCTGTATGTCTTCAGTCTGATGATTATTTGGAAAATTCTTACTCTGGAAAATTCTGGTTTTTTTTTTTCAAAAATGTCATTTCTGGGGCACCTGGGTGGCTCAGTGGGTTAGACCACTGCCTTCAGCTCAGGTCATGGTCTCAGGGTCTTGGGATCGAGCCCCACATGGGGCTCTCTGCTCAGCGGGGAGCCTGCTTCCTCCTCTCTCTCTGGGCCTGCCTCTCTGCCTACTTGTGATCTTTCTCTCTGTCAAATAAATAATTAAAAAATCTTAAAAAAAATGTCATTTCTGCCATTAAATCTTCTCAATCTATCCTTTGTACCCTTTATGTCTCGATCTATTCTTTTATCTGTTTCTATGCATTCTGGTAAGTTTCTCAAACTTATTTTTAGTTCTCTTAATTCTTGTCCTACTTTTGTGTAATCTGCTATGTGATTATTTTTTAGGGTATTTTTTAGCTTAAATTTCAAAAACTATTTCTAGAAGTTCTATATAGCTCTTTTACAAATCTGCCAGTTCTTTTTATATATATTCTATTACCTCATTATAATTTCCATCTTTCCCTCTTGAATTTATTTTCAATTTATTTTCAATTTTCAATTTCTTTTCAAGTTGTTACATTTCCTGATGTTTTTTGAGGTGCTAACTTTCCTGTTAGAGTTTCCAATGAATCTTCTTTATAGTATATTCTTTTCTTATGTGGCTTGTATTTTTGTTGGTTCTGTTGTTGCTATGAACTCATATCTTCAGTCCAGAGAAACTTTTTCAGGAGTTCTGTTTCTTTAAATTGTGAAAACGTCCTCATTTTGTATTTAATCCTGCCGCGAATCCCAGGAGTTTTCATCAGTCCAGGAAAGTATGCTAATTTCTCAGCTTGAAAATGCTGAACAGCGCAAATCTTATGAATATGGGCCCCTTTGTGAATAATTCTTGGGATGTCAATTTCTTACAGAATTATTTTCTCCTCATCCTCAACTCCAAACCCTTACTTTTCAGCTCCACTGAGGAGCTTTTTAAGAATCTTTTTAAGTTCTAAAGCCCTTTATGGGTTCCAGCTTTATTCTAGAGTTTTAGTTTCAACTACTCAACTCTTGTTGGGCAGGATTACATTCCGTGGCATTAAACCCCTAGTCCCTGGTCTTTACCCTTTATGTGACCACGGGCACCATCTTGGTCTGACACAGTACCACTGTGCACAGTAGGCACTCTACCTTTGCGTTTGTTTATTATTTCTGGCTCCTGTGAATTGCCCGTTATTTCTTTTAAGCTTGGCTGCGTGTGGTGTAATGTAAAGGGAAGGCTCTCTCTGTTTTATCTTAGTGTGTCATGTGACCGGGAAGTGTCCTGGACCATCTTTTTTATAATCTTACTTTTTAATATCTAATTTTCTTGTTTCCATCCTATAATTGCAGATTTGCGGCTCTTGGTCTTATCTGATTTTATAAAAGCCTCATTCTTATTTCTCCTACACATTTTATTACTAGTGATGAAGTACATGACAAAGATAATACACCGAAGCCACCCAAGTAGCACACACACCCTGCGGGCTCCAACCGTGTTGGCTTTCCTGGGTAACCCCACACTCCCCCGACCCGGCACAGATCCCGGTCCAGCACTCGGGCTTCTCGCACAGCATTCAAAAGAGAACACTTACGGGCCAAGGGGCTTGGGTGAGGCAGCCAGCGCCCTACTTCGCCGGGTGCTGGCTATCGGACTGGGCCGGAAAAAGAGACCAAAGCTCTCAGGTGGCTCTTCAAGGACAGGAAGCAGTGGTTTCGCGCGACAAATTCCAGACCCCTCCCAGCCGTGGGGAGATACAACTGTCCCAAGACTAATGGTTTGGGTGGCTGCGGCCTTGGAGCTCGGCTGACCGCGGACTGGGTCCCGCAGTTCACTCACCCGAAGTCCTCCGCATGGCTCCTTCGTCCTCAGGAAGACCAGAACCCCACGACCTAAGCATGCGCAGTTCACTCCCCTAGGCTAGGCCGGTCCGCAGAGCCTTTGGGCCAAAGCACGTTCTTTGCATTTGGCATTCGGGTTTGCTAGACAGGAGGCATAAGCCAGACTCCTTATTATCAAGTCTAGGAGGAGGGGGCTCTGGTGCACCAAAGTACCCTGGTGTTCCTCGCCTCAGTATTCCCGTGCTGCCCACAGAACTCGACACATCCCGCGAGATCAGGCTTCCTCTAAAAAGAATCGTCAGCTCTCTTTTTTGAGAGATGCTGTTTATCTATATTTATCTATTATCTATATATTATCTATAGAGAGCATCTCTCAATATATACTCAGAAACCATATATATTTCTGAATGCATATATATACATACATATTCAGCAATAATCAATATATATTTTTAGACACTATCCAATTTGTCTTCTAAAAATATTTGCAGATATTTCTGGATCAAGAAATACTGCACAGAGAACTAAAACTACCTTGAACAGAGACTACCTTGAACTCCTTGGAAGAAGAGACTTTTTCAGTACATGTTGAAGTATATATTGAAGTATTCCCAACTGTCCTTTAAACTACTCTCTCCCAAGAGATATCCAAAGGTCCTTTCTTAGTAAAATGTCCCAATACAATGACAAAATTAAACTGTCCTACCTTTGAAAGTCCAAATACAAGGAAGTCCCAAAGGGTCCACTAAACTTTCCTCAAAGTGCTTGAGCAAGGCTTTGTCAGAATTCAGGAATAATTTCCTACCACCCCAAAAAAGGATATAACAGATTGCAAAAATCTGGCTTTTGCTTTCGATGTCCCCCAACCAGTTCTGAATTCTGTGCTTTCATGTATAAGGGAAACAAAATACTCAAAAGGGACTTCTAGTGTTTTATTGTTGTTTATATTTATAGTAAAAAAGATCTCCAAGCTTGGGTCTTTCTGGAAATCTTAATTCCATTAGCCTTTTTTGGTTTATGAGAAAAATAAACCCAAGAAGCCCAACTCTCATATTTGCAGAGCAAAATCGCGGTAGTTAGGCTAAAATCTGGTGGATACTTACACTGTGCCTCTTTGTTTCCCACAAGCTGAGAGATCTGAAAAGTCATCCATGTTCTTAACAGCTGGGAGGGATTGGAAGTGAGACAAGTCTATCTAATCACAATTTTGGATGCCACTTCACGGCTATTAAAGTCCCATATCTATGTTGCTAGCAGCTATGAATGCAGACCCTGTTGAGATTGTTTGCAGATAACAACAGGTAAGAACCCAGATAAGACTTCAGGTGCGGAGGGAACAGAGCTGCCCTTCTGGGCATAATGGGTTGCAGGGAACTCTTTCCCATTGTTAACAGCAGTATCTTAAGAATCACATTTTGTCTTCTAAAATACATGTAGGTGTCCTTATGTAATCTGCCCCTTTTTCTTTGTTTGTTACATAATAGTGAGATAGTTTAGGATTAAAAATGAATACAGCACTTATCACATCTTAATTTCAGTAAAAGGAAATGAGAAGAAGGAGGTCTTTATGTGAAATACACCTATTTATTTACCTTTTGATGCCAGTAGCACATTTTTTAAGAAAAAGATCTTATTGAAAGAATTATTTGTTTCTCAATCTAAGTTTTCCTAATCCTAGTAAATCCCAGCTGTATAATATAATAGTACATGTGATAAATAATTAAATTAAAATAAATTCAGTTCATTGTTTGGGTCATATGGACTCAGGAGATCTGATATTTGCCTTCATTTTTTCATTAATCCAGTCATTCATGCTTTCATCGAGCATCTACTCAGTGTCTGAACTGTGCTGGGTGCTGGAGGTAAAAACATTTCCAACATCAAGGACCTTATAATTTTAGGAGAGACATAAATCAGTATAATAGCAATTACCAAAAGTAAAAATACAAAAAAAATAATTTCTAAGATAGAACTATCCTTAGAAATCTAGGAGGACAGGACATTTGACGAACCTGGAAAAAGTTAAAGAAGGCTTAGCAGAAGGTATCACTTGGGAAACTGCAGTACTATCCGGAACAGAGCTTTCAACTCAACCAATGTCATTCCACTTGAGGAGACCAAGAGAGGTGTGAGGTTTTGAGTTTTCACAATGTTTGAGTACACCCATACACACGTTTGTTGGACAAGGGCCAAGGATGTAAAACATTTCCTGGGGGGGGAAGATCCCTCTGCAATGAAGAAGCATTCTATAAATCACACAGTTTTTGTTGTGTTGTTTTTTGTTTTTTTTTTAAGATTTTATTTATTTATTTGACAGACTGAGATCACAAGTAGGCAGAGAAGCAGGCAGAGACAGAACAGAGGAATCAGGCTCCCCGCTGCCAGAGAACCCGATGTGGGGCTCGATCCCAGGACTCCAGGACCACAAACCAAGCCGAAGGCAGAGGCCTTAACCCCACTGAGCCACCCAGATCCCCCCAGTTTTTGTTTTTTTAGATTTTATTTTATTTCATTTCAGTTCAGTCAGTTTTTTTTTTTTTAAGATTTTATTTATTTATTTGATAGACAGAGATTACAAGTAGTCAGAGAGGCAGGCAGGGAGAGAGGAGGAAGCAGGCTCCTTGCTGAGAAGAGAGCCCTATGCGGGGCTCAATCCCAGGACTCTGAGACCATGACCCGAGCTGAAGGCAGAGGCTTTAACCCACTGAGCCACCCAGGCGCCCCTCAGTTCAGTTTTAGTAATCTTTACATCTAGCATGGGGCTCGAACTCATGACCCTGAGATGAAGAGTTGCATGCTTTTCTGACCAAGCCAGCCAGGTGCCCCTCACACAGTTCTTTGATGTTTGGACATTCTTACAGACAGAACACAATACACAATCATCCAAACTTTAAGTTCAACTCCATTTTATATATAAACACAAAAATGCTTTTTTGCATAGTATATCCACTGAATTTTCCAGAGTTAACACTACTGTATAAATTGAGAAAAGATTGGGGAAAAAAAAATGTTGGGGGGAATCTCTACTAAAACTAGTTCAATTCCATAAAAAAAAAAAAGTCCCTACTAGTAATTTTGGTGCATCTAGTAATCATATCTGCTTGCATTTGCAGTTGTCCCATTCTGATTGAACCTCTACGTGTATAGGTATGTATCTATAATATCTTCAAAATGTGATATTAAAAAATTTTTAACAATACTCAATTCAAAATTGAAAATCCAAACTTATTTATTAACATTAGATGCACACATATCTGACTACTTCATTATGTCTTTGAATACAGATGATCTTAAGCATTTATGTATTTAAGTATATATTATGTTAAAATCCTTTTATTTCTTCTACATATTACTGCTAGAATTTTATATTCACTTTAATTTTTATTGAGTTATAATTATAAGCAATAAAATGCACAGTTCTTATGTGTATATTTTGATGAGTTTGACAAATACACAATCCATATTCGATATTCCTTCAAGATATTTCCATCATTTTGCTCACCTCATGCATCTTTATCATCAATGCTCTCCCTTCTCCACACACAAAGGCAACCAGTATTCTGATATCAAATCCCATTGATTAGTTTGGCCTACTCTTGAATGGAACATAAATGGAATCACAAACAATATAGTCTTTTGTGCCCAAATTTACTCAGCTTAGTGTTTTTAAGGTTCATCAATGGTACTTTGTATAATCAGTAGTTTTCTCCTTTTTATTGCGGAGCAGTATTCCATCTTACAAATTTTAAAGTTTTATATGTATGTAAGTTATATTATCTATACATTTTATTTCACAATAATAGAGGGGAACCTTCAAATATTTTTATAAATGTGGACAAGGAGATTGGGTCTGATAGATTGAGGACCAATGGTATCATGCTTAACAGCACAGAATTTATAAAAGAATAGTCCAGGGTTGGAATGCAGCTCCCAATTCACTCCCTCTTTGACAATGACTCACCTAACCTGTATAAGCCTTGGTTTACTCATCTTGCTAACCAGGGATCCTAATAACCCTTATATTACTAGATTGATGTAATGATCAAATTAAATACCTTTAGTTTTAAATAGATAAACAGATACACACACACACACACACACACACACACACATATATCTGACAAATATTTGACATTCAATTCTTTAAGTATATGTTATGGTAGGAAAAGGCCCATTCAGTATTTGAAGGACTTCTAAAACCTACCTCTCTCCCTGAGAGTATCCATCTTCCAACCAAATATACCCACTGACAAGATTCCTAAGGTGGCCACTGTAGGGTTTGGCTCCATGCCTAGCAGGAAGTTTACAAAGAGCTGCCTACCTCTAGCAGATGTTACCTCATACCAGTATCACTTGGTGCCTGTTGCTCAGATTACATTTTTGAAAGGAGATGCCTTTCCTATTATGAGTTGAACTGGATGCCAAGGTGGGGCTCAGCAAAAAGGATATAAGCTAAGGCTAGAAGTGACATAGGGATCCCTGGGGTCATGGGTGGCAGAGTCCTGGTTCCCAGGTACATGACCATATAGGGATTTGGAAATAAGACCAAGCTAATCATGAATAATTCCTTTGCCTCCTTTAGTAACTCCTGAGAAATACATATCCGTCAGGGGTCAAAGTCAGGGCTGACTTAATGGTGCCAGAATAAAAGCAAGAATAGTTTGTGTCTCTTTAGATAAGTGACCTTTGCACAAATATATAGACTCATAGAACATGTACAAAAACAGAAGGTTTAAAACCACTTGCAATAACCTCGGTTTGAGCTGGGTCTATAGACTCGGTTTCCAAGATTCCCCAAAGCTCCTGGGAGCCCTTATTTGGGCCAAGGACAGTCAGTCAAAAGAGAACACTTTTTCTTGGGTAAAGCTTAGGATGAATTAGCTAAACACAGAAAATCACAAAAGTTCACAGCATCAAATCTTTATAGTAGGTGAGAAAAATTAATGAATATGGTGCATGAAACCAGTTTTCCTTGGATTAATCTACTTAAAAGATAGTATAAGACTTTTTTTTTAATTTTTTTTTTAAAGATTTTATTTTATTGATTTGAGAGAGAGAGACAGTGAGAGAGAGAATGAGCGAGGAGAAGGTCAGAGAGCGAAGCAGACTCCCCATGGAGCTGGGAGCCTGATGTGGGACTCGATCCCGGGACTCCAGGATCACGCCCTGAGCCGGAGGCAGTCGTCCAACCAACTGCGCCACCCAGGCGTCCCTATAAGACTTTTTTTTTAAGGACTATGTAAAAACATCTTCTCTGTTCTTCAAATCTCACTATTTTATATATAAAAATATAGATCAAAATAGTGAGTCTCTTTGGGATAAGCAGAACGCATTTCTAATTTTTGTTTTGAATGGCACAAATACTCAAAGTCAAAGATGTCATTACAGTCATTTTTTTTTCTTTTTATGCTAAGTCCTTAGCATCCACAGCCTGAATCACTTGAACAATTTGTACCATCACCTACACATGTGAGAATCTGCATTGAAGAACAAATTATAATTGGCTTTGGGACAAAATGAAACAATCAGTAATTCTTAGAACCTGCTCAGTTTTCTCCACCTTCCTTATCTTGGAAGACACTTAAAGATAATATTTATCTTTCTTTTGTTGTTACCTGGAACCTAGGTCCACCTTTCAGGGTGGAAGCTACATTTGCCAAGATTAAAATTCAGTTAGTCTTTAGGTCTTTTGTAATGTTGGTAAAAAAGTAACTTCCTGTTTCCTATCAATAAAAGCCATCAAGGCTACTGAGGCAGATGCATGTGGGTTATATTTCCTTTCAAAAATAAATATTGGTTTAAATCTTAAGTGAGAAAGGGTTGGGCCAAATGCATTACATTGGACTTCTGGGAGATATGATGAAACCGCCCAACACTTCCCTGTTCCCCTTCCACTCCTCCCACTAACAAATCACCTCCTGAACAAAGAGAGATATGTTTGACTCTTTCACAAAAAATATGAAATATGTCACTGGCCTTTTAATGGAGAATGAACTGATTTATGGCCAAAAGAGACCACTGAATATACAATAGACAGATTTAAATTTGATTCATCTTATAAAGGCAAAACAGGGTCAACCTGAGAAGGAGTTATTGATCTTCACACAAAAGAAGTTACAAGTCTCTAGCCTTGCAACTCAAGGGGCTATATAAGCCAAACTTGTGCGAACCATAGAATGGACTTTCAAATAAGGAATATATTTTTTTTCTTTTAGGAAAAAAACCATCCAGAAAAAAATAGAAAATCCCCTAAGTCACTCTAACTAGCACTGCCTTCTTTAGTACTGGGTTTAGGATTTTGAAATCAAAGTTATATTTTTTGTTCACTCCCAGCAGAGTGAACTCTCTTACTCAGATGTTATCCAGTAGCTGTTTAGGAAAACCACAAGTCCTGAAACAATAATTAATCTGGAAGATTTCTTTTCCTTTTGAAAAATTAATATCGCTACTTCTACCCTTAAATTTCTACTCTCTACCCACACTCTCCATTCACTCCCCAGCACAGCTCATACAGACACAAAGACAAAGAGAAACCTCTTGATCTTCTTCTCCTCATGCCCCTCCAGCTTCCTCACCCTGCTGAGGTGCAGAGCAGCGTACTCAGAACTGAGAAGACCATATTCAGGCCCAGGCTCTGCTACTGAGCGGCTGGGTAGCTGGGCTCAGATTGCTGTTTTGGGAGAAACAAGTAAAATGATGTCCACATATCATTCTTTTGAAGACAAAGTACTCTATATACATATTCTTATTGCTACCAACTTTGTCCTTGAGTAAGAGATCATACCTGTGGTGAAGAAGGTCATCAAGAGGTCATGACCTACATGCTGAACCTGGGCAAACAGAAGGTTCTCCCCCACCTCTGGCCCTCTCTTTGGAATGTACAATCTGCCCACCATTCCCACAGGAGGAACTGTTTCAAGGATGCGTTTCAAGGAAGCAACCTTGAGAGAGCAATGTGTTATTGAAACCATCTGGACAGAAGATGTGATTAAAAACCCCGTTAAGTCCTCTCTATAAACTTTCAAAATTCTGGTAGGTAGGCAGGTGCAGAGATCTATTCATCTGGCAGCTGCCCAAGACAAACCTTATGTGTAAGTTCCCTTGCTTATGGAACCAGTCACCTACCAATCTGGAATGGCCTGTTTCTTCCTTAGTCTCTCCTTGCCCTCTGCGTATAGATGCCAGTTTGTGAAGCAATGACCTCTGTTGGAAGCCAGGACCCAAAGACTGCATCTGCTGCATTTGGAGCCACAGTCAAGTAAGAATCATAGAAATTACTCCTGGAATATTTGTTTGTGCTGGTGAGGAAACTGAAGCATGGAGATGTTAAATCACTTATCAGGTAATTAGAGCTAGAACTAGAACCTTTAGGGCTTTCCCTATACCACTTTACTGAACTTCCTTCTGGCCATCTCTGGTGTCACAGAAGAAGGATGAAAAGTAGAGGAGAAAGAAGTGACTCGGCCAAATAAGAGAGTGCATGTGCCAAGGAATAGGAAGAAATAGAGCAGATCCAACAACCTAGGCTTAGCAGTATGATAGAGGCTGAGGACACCCAGGCCTAATGAGGACACCCAGGGACCCATGGCCTAATGATGACAAAGGAGATATGAACTGGAATATGGGAAGGTATGGAAGGGATACTACTTCTGGAGTGTTCAGCTCGAATAAAGAAGATGTCATCTATGAGATGTGTGCCTGGAGGAGATCATCTTGGGAAAGAGACGAAACGATTGAATCAATTCAATAAAATCAAGAGCGAATTTGATACACTGAATACACAGATCACAAATTTACCCTCACAATCAAGCAGTTTGGCAAAGTTGCTAATATTCCCTCTGCTGGGCAGACTAAAAAGTCCACTAAACCCTAAACGGAAGTCCACTAGTCCACTAAACAGAAGATTCTGTTACATAATATCTGAGGGAATAACTTTCTTAAAGCAAATTTAGGCAAATGAAAGAGACCCTGATTCTCAATTGTGTTTAGACGTTTAAACCCTTTGGGACTTGAAAAACTCTTGTTTGCACACTTGTTCCACCACTAACTTTGAAACCTTGAGCAAGTTCCTTAACCTCTCTGAGCCTCCATTTTCTCACCTGCAAAACGAGAATAACAATTAGCCTTTGCAGAGTTTATACAGAGTTTATACAAATCTTACCTGCTGGGTAAGATTACACTACCCGCACAGAGTGGCCAGTACATAATACCAGAAAGGCCACGTCCATTTTCAAAATGACAAAAGAAATGATCTAGAGAGAGGGAAAAAAAAAAAATCTAAATTCAGATTTTTAGGCTCTTAAACCAAAAATTTTCCAAGCTGTGTTTCAGTTTATTTTAAGGGCATCAAGAAGGATGGCAAATTTTTAAGGCGATGTGTTGTCTGTGATGTGACAGGTACCTTGTGAGACACTTAGGATATCATCTCTTGTAGCTCTCACTGCCAACTAGTGAAGTTGATATTATTATCCCTACTTGAGGTGAGGAAACGGACTCCGGACAGGCTAAGGAACACTCGATTACCAGGGGTAAGTAGGGATTCCAACCCTAGTCTGCACAAAGGAAGCCATGTCAGTATTTTTCTTGTCTTCACCCCACGTTCTCTGACCAACTGGACGTAACATCACATGAGTGGTGTTTAAAACTCTTCCTTTGACCCAACAGGATGTTCAAGTCTGAAACAAACACACATTCTCAACTCCATTGAAAACCCAGTTGCAGTGTTTTTCTCTGAGTGGCGCCGCTTGCCTCCGGCTGTGACAAGGGGAAACCCTGCCAGTGAATTTCAGCTTCTCCCACTTTCAGCTAAATTTTCCTCGCTGGGATTGATGTGAGATCATTATGAGGCAATCAATGCCAAAGATTTTTGTCTGCTTTCCACCGCCTTGGCTTAAATAAACACTTAATGTAAACGAGGGGGCTGGTGAGGACGGGGGCTCGCTCGGTCACACAGACGCACTGTTGCACAGACACACAACCACACAAAGACGCACTCTGGTATGGTTCACTTGGAAAAATCCAAATGAAAAAGGAGTTGATGGATGAATAATAACGCAAAAGAGAAAAGGGAACTAATTTAGGGATAATGAGCGCAAGACTGCCTCAATAAAGAAGAACAACCGTGTGTCATTAGGTGGCAAGCTTAGCCTTTGGGCAAGATTACACTTCGAAGCTCTGTTCCAATTACCTGTTTTTAAGCATAAGTGAAAGGGAAATGTAAGGGGGAGGGCGGGAGGAATACTTATTCTCCCTAAGCTGTGGTAACATTCAGGGAAATTAACTGTTGCTCTCACAAAGAGACTCTTCTGGAATTGCAACTGTGGAAGCCGAGAGTCTACCATGCCTACATGAAACCATACGTCTGGGCAACGGATAGAACCCCATCACTTCCAATGGTCAAAAAATGAACCGAGGAGTGATGAAAGTATGTCCCCATATTTTCATCCTGCCTCAACATCTGGGAATCTCAGAAGCCTTTGAATAAAGCAGCAAGCCTCCATCTGAGATGACCTGCTCGCAGCATGGGTCAGTTCATGAGAATGAGGCTCTTTTGCCACCAGGACTAATGACAGGGCAGGAAAGCCTGCTGATGAGAAAGCCCTGAGCCTTGGACAATGCACACAAAAGCCTGGTTAAGGAGCACTTCCAAAGTCATTCCTTCCTCACCCCACCGGCAACTGTTCTGTATAAAGGTAGGGGTGGGGTGCAGAGATAAAGATGATCAAGGAAAGGGAAGCATAAGAGGTTTATTTCTGAATGCCTCCAACTTCCCCCCTTCCCAGATATCAACTCCATTACAACTGATTGCCTTATCTAATCCCAGCCCAAATTGGGGGTAATTGTGGGCTTTTACAAAGGTAAGCAGGAGATATTCTTTTCACAGTTGCCTGCTTTTCTCAAGTGTCCAACTTCCTAAAGTCTCCTTTAATAGGGATTACTTGCAGGTAAGTCAGCTTCCTTTTCTGATGCTATAACAGCAGTGTTCCTTGTAATCGGGCCAAGTACAGGCTATTTTATAAAACAGCTAACAGGTGTGTACTTCCTGCCTGCAGGAGAAATTGGCAGCTGCCCCTCAGATTCCAAAATATGTGTAGTGCAAGCACTGCCTCCAGGGAGGGTCAGGACTCATTTCCTTTCCCTCACACTGTCCCCCACAGGGAAAGCAAAGTTTGAGAAGGAGAATCTTCCCGATGTCCTTGATATGCTCCTTCCCGCTTTCCGTAGAAGGGGCAAGATGGAAGCAACCTAGAAAGCCCTTTTGATGGGAATGCATTTGTCAGCCTCAGACAATTGCATAAAATAGAAACAAGTATTTTTATTTTATTTTATTTTAAGATTTTTTATTTATTTATTTGAGAGAGAGAGACAGTGAGAGAGAGCATGAGCGAGGAGAAGGTCAGAGAGCGAAGCAGACTCCCCATGGAGCTGGGAGCCTGATGTGGGACTCGATCCCGGGACTCCAGGATCACGCCCTGAGCCGAAGGCAGTCGTCCAACCAACTGAGCCACCCAGGCGTCCCTGAAACAAGTATTTTTAAATTCAAATTTCAAATCAGCTGCAGATCCTTCTAAATTATTTTTTTCATAAAGTCAGGTGATTGCTTTTTTAGAGCCATTACTTGGGGATGAGATAGGAATTTCAAAATACAGGTTAGACTACTACTTCCCAAACTCAGGAATCTATCAGAATTTTCTTGAGAACTTCATAAAACCACAGAGATCCAGGCCTGCCCTATCCAACTGGGCCACTGATGGGTCATGAGCTCTCCAAGTGATGACACCAAAGTGTGTGAGTCTCTGGCTGAGACAAGTGTTGGATACATAGGCTGAGTTTATGCACATCTCCTAATGGCTGGTCTCCCTAGCACCATCTGTGTTATAAAGAGCAGAACCTCCTATTGTTTGACAGTGGGCTGTCAAACAAGCCCATTCTTGGTTTTACAACCCTACAAACCTACAACCCTACAAATGACTCTAAGAATAGGAGAAATGAGCCAAAAAAGAATCAAGATTGCAAGTGCCTTTCACCTATTATGTCCATGTCAGTGATGCACCCAGGCCTTTACCTCCAGTCCTAGAGTCTCTCTCTGTGGAGTTTGGGTCCCTTATATCTTACTCCCTCTGGATGTATGACACACACCTGAAATGCCTGAAAAAGAGCATGTCGAAAGCCACCATCTTCATGTCTCCCCTCCAAAGCCTATTCTTCCACTTGTATTCTGTATCTCGGGATATACAAGAGGAATGACTCATTACCCTTTTATAGTCTTTTCATTATAAAAAGGTCATTTGAGAACTCTTACAAATCATTGTAAAAGTTCAGCTGCCTACTGAATTGGAAAGAACTTACATCGACAACTATTCACATCTAGGTCATGATTTCAACTCACTCACTAGAAAAGAATGTGGAATCATTTCTGAAACTCTCTGGACCTCCTATTCCTCAGCTCTGAAATGGAGACAATCAAATCTATACACATAAATTAAGCAATTAAGTGAGATAATTCCTGTAGAGTACATAAATAGACATAGTAGACTTAAATCAACATGAAACTTCTTTTAAGATAGGTTGGCTTATTTCCCGAGTTTTGATTTTAGCACGATAGCTACACAGGACATAGAGGTAAAGGAAACACCAAGCTCACATCCCCATAGCCTAAAAAAGGAAGAGAAAATGGTGTGTAGAGAGGGTTTTATCACTGGAGAAAAGGAGTGTTGCCTCTTTTCATTCAAGACCATATGGAGAGAGAATATAAGAGAGACGGGAATCATATTCCTTAGGTAGTAACATAAGTACTCTGCTGTATCCTGTTATATGGAATACGCTGATGCAAATACAGTAGGTTATGCTTTGTTTGCCCTAAAATATAAGCATCCTTTTATTAAAAAGCAAAAAGAATTACTGCTGGTAGATGATTAGCATTTTTTCACTCTAGATATACCATTCTTTTTTTTTTTTTTAAAGATTTTATTTATTTATTTGACAGAGAGAGATCACAAGCAGGCAGAGAGGCAGGCAGAGAGAGAGGAGGAAGCAGGCTCCCTGCTGAGCAGAGAGCCCGATGCGGGCCTTGATCCCAGGACCCTGAGATCATGACCTGAGTTGAAGGCAGCAGCTTAACCCACTGAGCCACCCAGGCGCCCTAGATATACCATTCTATAATGCTATATTTAAACACTAAGAAAGGGACCTCCATAATTGCTATAAATGTGCTGCTTATTTTTAAATTTTCAAATGCTTTGCTTTATTACCAGTATCTTCCCTCCCAGATCATTAAAAACACATTCAACTTAAATGCTCTCAGCGGGAAAAAAACTTTCCAGGAATATATAGTACTACATTTTACAGCTCACAAAATTTAAAAAGCAGCAGTGGTAGCAACTAATGGTAGTCCCCTACAACAAAAGAGTTGGTACACAATGGTCTCAGTCTTCAAAAGAGCAAAATGATGGCTGTGTGCCTGCAAGACGAACCGAGATTTACTAAATACACGTGGAGATTTAGACTGTGTGTCACGAGACATACGTGAATCCAAAACTTCGACTGTAAACATAGGGGGGACATCTGAAAGCATTTTTAAAAGTAGGATCTCTTCTCTCTGACAGCTAAGCCACTTACTGAGAAATCACATTCAGGTCTTTTAAGTATATATATGTATATATCCCCAGGGATATTATGATCAATCTGGCTGGCTACTTCATCTTTGAGAGGGAAGAAAAAGAGAATAAAAGGAAGCATTTATCAAACATCACCTATGTACCCATATGCTTTCATTTACTCATCTTGTATTCCCAGCTTGGCATGTGGAGAAATCAAGTCTCGTGGGGCACCTGGGTGGTTCAGTGGGTTAAAGCCTCTGCCTTTGGCTCAGGTCATGATCCCAGAGTCCTGGAATCGAGTCCCGCATCAGGCTCTCTGCTCAGCAGGAACCCTGCTTCCTTTCCTCTCTCTCTGCCTGCCTCTCTGCCTACTTGGGGATCTCAGTCAAATAAATAAAAAAATCTTTAAAAAAAAATTAAGAAATCTAGTCTCGATGAGGACAAGTAACTTGCCTAAGATTGCACAGAGTTTGTGCAAAGCTGAGGCTCAAACTCCAGTTTTCCTGACCCCCACATCCAGGCCATTTCTACTACATGACTCCACTCCCATTAGAATTTCTTTAATTATTTGTTTTTCACATTTCACTTTGCTCTGTTTCCTTACTTTTATTTACCTCCTCTGAATCTTCTCACCCAAACATTACCTCCATTCAATTTATCAACAAAATTGTAACAAACAATTCACACTTAAATGTGGACCAAGATTTCAATTAATAGTACTTTATGCTGTTAAAAAAAAAAATCCCACGTTTTGAAATGTTTTCACACAGTCTACTACATTTCCACTTCAGAATAGCAGAAAAGGGAGTAAAAAGGGAATGGAACCAGTAAGGTGATCTATCTTAAGAAGATAGAAACATGGGTTTCTATCTTCTTAATAACTACAAACATGGGTTTCTCTCTTCTTAATAACCATACAAGTAGTAAGCAGCATCTGTATTTTATAGATGAGGGACTGAGGCTTAGAGTAAAGCAATCAGTAGTGTCAGTGCTCAAATTCTCGTTTGTCTTTCTTCAGCACACTTTTCTAAGTCACGAAGCTTTGCCTTTGAGCCATGTTTAACCCAAAAGAGATGCACAAATGGAGAAAAAAGAAAACCTACAGTACTTGAAGACATTTTAGACTTTTAAAACTAACCTTAAAAGATGTGTCTTCTGGGGTGCCTGGGTGGCTCAGTGGATTAAGCTGCTGCCTTTGGCTCAGGTCATGATCTCAGGGTCCTGGGATGGAGCCGCGTGTTGGGCTCCCTGCTCAGTGGGGAGCCTGCTTCTCTCTCTGCCTGACTCTCTGCCTACTTGTGATTTCTCTGTCAAATAAATACATAAAATCTTAAAAAAAAAAAAAAGATGTGTCTTCTCAAGGTGTCTGGGTGGCTCAGGCAGTTAAAGATCTGCCTTCAGCTTAGGTCATGATCTCAGGGTCCTGGGATGGAGCCCCATGTGGGGCTCCTTGCTCAGCAAGGAGTCTGCTTCTCCCTCTCCCTCTGTCCTTCCCCAACACTCATCCTCTCTTTCCCTGCCTCTTTGTCTCAAATATATAAATAAAATGTGTTAAAAAAAAAAAAAAAGATGTGCCCTCTTTCAAAACTTCTCTGATCCTCTTTGCCCTTCCTGTGTTGACTACTGTGGACAGTGCACTTGCTACACCCCGCAGGGTCCACAAAAATAAATAGCATATCACTCCGGCCCTTGGGGGGCTTTCCATCTAGGAAGGAGGGAAGAGATTGCTATTGAGTTAACTCTAATATCTCAGAGCATACATCCTAATAAATTGAATGACTTAAAATATTAAAAGCAAACTGAAAACATAAACTAGAAAAAATATGACTGACTCATCCTGGTATGAAAGGGATTTTATGAGCTTTAAACAATGGAAGATCACACAAAGAAAAAAAGCGCAATAACCCTGATGCTTTTTATTTTTTTCATAGTATAGATCATATATATTCTTTGTAAATTCCCTCTCCATAATCTTTGCATTTTTTTTTCTTTTAAAGTATTCTCGTTGGGAGAAGGGGGGTAGGGTTATGGACATTGGGGAGGGTATGTGCTTTGGGGTAAATTGGAAGGGGAAATGAACCATGAGAGACTATGGACTCTGAAAAACAATCTGAGGGGTTTGAAGTGGCGGGGGGGTGGGAGGCTGGGGTACCAGGTGGTGGGTATTATAGAGGGCACAGCTTGCATGGAGCACTGGGTGTGGCGAAAAAATAATGAATACTGTTTTTCTGAAAATAAATAAATTGGAAAAAAAAATAAATGAAGAAAGTCTGTCACAAAAAAAAAAAAAGTATTCTCTTCTCTGCCGATTTGTAAGAGATCTGGATATTTTCAATGCACTCATATTTTGTATGCCATATATCCTGGAAATATTTTTTTGTATGCCATATATTCTGGAAATATTTTTTCCAAGTAGCCTTTTGCTTTTGAATTTTGAGAATGGATTTTTTTTATCAGATTTTTTTAGTGCTTATATTATGTTTAATCTTTTATATTATTCTTTCTTCTTTTGCTTTTATTTTATTTAGAAAGAACTTTCTGATCTTTACCTGAAACAATTATTTCCCATATTTTGCAATTATTTATAGAATTTGTATATACATTTAACATTCTAATCAATCTGAAAGTCATTTTGGTGTGCTGGAAGGTAACAATCCAACTTAAATATTTTAAAGCAATTATTCACAACTATTGCATGAAATCTAATTTTCCGTTGATTTGACTCGCTATCAGCACTATGTGTTTAATTCTTATATATAGTAAAGTTTCTTAGTTTTGTAGTTTGTTCCACTGGCAACTTCTTCTCCCTTTCTTTTTTTCCTCTTTCTCCTCCTCCTCTTCTCTTTCTCTTTCTTCTTCCTTATAAGTGTCTCATACTACTGAAAGTTTTTGAGATACAGAGTGATAAAATTCATCCCAGTCTCTAGAATGATTTAGTAAACTCTGGTGACAAAAGAGACAGAAAACTAACAGCACCCTGATTTAGGGTAGAGGCAATGAAATAAAAGGAAGACAAATGTGACATAGTGTGGAAAGAAAAGTTAGTTGCATAATGGAGCAATTATCTAGAGGTAGGGTATAAGAGAAAAGAGACAGTCAAAAATGCCTCCCACACCCACAGACCTCTAATGCAGTTGACCGAGATGGGTGGTAGTATTAATAAGAAACAGACAACCTCAACAATAAGAAAATGGGTGGAAGGAATGGAGAGAGAATTAGATAAGAATAAGAGAATAAGGGACTGATGGTTGGCCCCACCACAGAATCCTAAATGCATAAATTTCTTTTCTTTAAATATTTATTCATTTGAGAGAGAGAGAGCATATGCGCATGATGGAGAGAAGGGGCAGAGGGAGAGAATATCCAGGAAGGCTCCCACTGAGCACAGAGCCTGACTCAGGGCTCAATCTCACGACCCTGAGATTGAGACCCAGAGATCATGACCTGAGCCAAAACCAGGCATCAGACGCTTAACTGACTGAGCCACCCAGGAGACCCCTAAATGAATGAATTCTAACCCAAGTCTATGACTTTGAAACTGATGCCATGTCAACAGGTAAAGTAGCATCTGAGGTGCAAGAGAAAAGCTTGCTATGCATATGACCTAACTGAACAACCATTAAATTGGTAAGAAAATAAATATTCCACGCACTCAGAAAATGTGTCATTTTACTCCCTGCCAGAAAGGAAAAAGATACAAAGAAACAAAATGCAGTTTACAGAGCATAACATTTCAGATTTTAGTCTTAGTTTTTCCCTCCCTCTATGAAATACAAAATACTACGAAACAATCAAAAATGTGACTTCCTGTTTTGAACACCACTGAGCTCTTGGAAACCAGTTGCTTCTCTTATTTAATGATTAACTACAGTCTCTGCACAGATTCTTTCTCTTGAAATGTTGTAGGACCTGCTGATTCTGTATGGAGAGGGGCATCTGGAGCACTCTTCAGATTTAATTCACCTGCACCAGCGTTTCTACCATCCAGGTCTCTTACACACCACAAAATCCAACACACTTCAGTGATATCTTTCCTTCACTTAGCTTCAAAGCAAAAGGAAGGATCAAGTAGGATCAGAGGCAACAGAGAGAGATAAAAGCTTGACCAGCTGAGGCTTTGGATGAAACTGTTATCTCCATTTGGTGAACCAGATGTTAACATTCCATGCCCATTCAAAGAGAGTTCTTTGATTGGTCTCACAAAGGTTTTGAGGAATGTAATTCATTAGTATTAGGGCTTTGTCATGGCTCAGTAACCACTAACCTTTCCTCGTTGTGTAATCCCGGGTACACCTATGAAATGGTCCCTGATTTATTACAGTAACATTGTTTTGCATTGAGAGGGAAATTCTTCATTTACACCAGCCTGTGGTTGAAAGTATGAGCTTTTAAGTCTTTTTTCCTTCCTTCATCTCCATCCTTTGACCGATTTCTCTACTCTTATATGACATCCTTTCTTCTCTTCTTCCTTATCTATAATCCTCACTCATTCTCATCATTTTTTTTTTTTTTTACTTTCTGCTGGTTTTTCCTTTCTTACTTACTTACTACCTGATTCCTCCTCCAACCTTACCCAAGACATTATGACAAAGAATTATTTTAAAAAGAAAAAAGAAAAACTATAGCCTATGCCCTGGTGCCAGCTCTGTTCCTAATTAACCATGTGACCTTGAACAAAGGCGTTCACTTTTCTGGGGGTATTAATTGAGGTGATGCCACTTGGCCCCTTCCATCTCTAAACCTCTATTATTCTGATTCAAACAGTATTAAAGATGTTATCAAGCCAACGAATGTGTTTTAATTTTTCCTCAGTTGCAGGGAATTAACAAATGAATGAGAGTTGCCTTGTTCAATGTAAGTGTTAACGGCATGTGGCTATATAAATTTTTTTTTTTTTAAAGATTTTATTTATTTATTTGAGAGAGAGACAGTGAGAAAGAGCATGAGCGAGGAGAAGGTCAGAGAGTGAAGCAGACTCCCCATGGAGCTGGGAGCCTGATGTGGGACTCGATCCTGGGACTCCAGGATCACGCCCTGAGCCGAAGGCAGTCGTCCAACCAACTGCGCCACCCAGGCGTCCCGTGGCTATATAAATTTAAATTCAAGGTCATGAACATGAAATAACTTTAAAAATTCACTTCTTCAGATGTACTAACCACATTTCAAGTGCTCAAAAGCTACATGTGGCTAGTGATTACCATACTGGACAGTGCAGATGTTATGGGATATTTATACCATCATAAAAAGTTCGTGGATAGCTCAGAGTTAGAACAACCTGGTATGTATGAAATGTCGCTGCAAAATACGTAGACATAGAAATTAGAATCATTGCCTTCAAAAGCTTGCAGATGGGAGGGAAAAAATACAGATCTGCAGTATTAAGAAAGAAAAATTAAACTGTTCATGGCTGCTTTAAAGAGGATGTCAAAATGTAGTATATAGCCTGATTTCCTATCAGTTCTTCCTCATTTTCAGGCCCACATCTATAAAATGAAGAGACTATATTAGAACATCTGTACATTCCCTTTGAGTTTTAAATGACTGAGGGTCTACGATTTTGTTAGATTTAAAAGTTTATATGATCATCTTTAGTCTAAGAAGTTGAGAAGGAAATGGCGGGATTTAAACTGGGCCTTGAAGGATACATGAGGTTAGAATAACAGAGAAATGAGGGGAAGGTGTATGTGGAGGGTGGTGAATTAAAGACTCGATGTACCAAATACATCAGCTCAACCAAGAAGGTCCCCTTAGACTGATGGTTTTAAGGAAGATATAATGACCATAAGTCAGAAATAGGGCTTCCTGGTTAGCTTGGAAGCTTTAAACTAAAATCCTATTCAATTCTCAGTACCTTAAAATATGACGGCATGAGTTGGAGTAGATGGATGTAGTGAGAATTGAGGGCATATGAGAAGAAAGGAGGCAGAAATTATTTGTTAGTTTATGGTATCCAAATCAACAAAAAGTTAGCTTGTATCCCCCTTTCCCATTTGGGGTGGGGTGTGGGGAATCCTGAAGAAATGCAATTGGAACAATCTTAAGGACAAGAAATAGAAGAGGTTCATTAAGGTCTCTTTGTCCTGTTGAGGAATATTGTATAAAGATGAAAATACAGTGATTTAGCTATCTGGAATTCTTGCCATTTCCTCAAATAAACCTAAACTCCTTAGACAATATTGGTTCAGAATCTGCTGAAGCAAAGTTCTGGTCTTAAGGATGAAAACATGATTAAGTCATTCCAGAGAGCAAAATAATGTACTTTCCCAAGAATAAGGAATGTGTCCCTGCCTAGTTAGAAGGATGTTCTTTCAACATGTCTATGTTCCTGGTGGGAAGGAGTTTCAGAAGTCTGTAATCTCATCAAAGGAAGCCAAGTGGCAGAGACTCACTCCACGGGGGGGGGGGGGGGGGGGGGGGGGGCGGGAAGCTAATCAGCAAATCTTCCCTTCTTTTCTTCCAGGCCGTATTCATTGTTTTCCTGGGGACCAGTTGCCAAGCTATTGAAGTTTTCCTTGATCCCTGTCAACCTTCAATCAGATTTGAGGAAGTGATGATTTCCCCCTTGATTCTTTCTTTAAGCTCACCCTTTTGAATAAAGAGTTCAGTCAGGTCTTCACACAGTACTTGGTCAGCTTAGCATTTGACACTTTGTAGTCTTGGACACTGGCCTGAAATGAGTTTGGATTCAGGGGCTCCCAAAATGGTTACCTTCATTAAGCAAATTTCCCTCAGGTTTTGGCAAGTGGTTCTGGATATAAAATAATCTGGTGCCTTCAGGATGTACCAGAAATCTTGAGGACCAAGAGGCCTGTACAGTATACTCTACCCCAGTGAAATGATTCAAAGCTGAAACTCTCCAATTCCAAAAGAAAGGGGGCACTGTGGCAAAATGTAGCAGCTTTATTAGAAAGGCAACTGAATCCATAGACCTTTATGACACTAATTCACAGGGAAATCCTTTTTTCTTCCCCTTATACAACAAAATGTGGCAATCCCGACTTCTTTTTTCTTATCTTTCCTTTGCCTACCTAACCAGAGTGAAACAGAATGCTTTTCTTCATAGAAAACGGGAAATGGGAGAGTGATGGCCTCTCAACTAAACACAGATAGATACTTAGTAGATAAGCCATAGTCTTACAAACCTACTCCAATGACTAAAAGGCTTTGTCTCCCCTTTTCACATGTATGTTGGAGAAACAGACTGAATGTCATGGTAGGAGTCTTGAGATGAGTTGTTGGAGCAGGCATGAAGAAAAAGAGGAATACTGGAACATACTCTTTTGAGTTGAAAGACTCGGCTTTTTTAAAGATTTTATTTATTTATTTGAGAGAGAGAGACAGTGAGAGAGAGCATGAGCGAGGAGAAGGTCAGAGAGCGAAGCAGACTCCCCATGGAGCTGGGAGCCCGATGCGGGACTCGATCCCGGGACTCCAGGATCACGCCCTGAGCCGAAGGCAGTCGTCCAACCAACTGAGCCACCCAGGCGTCCCGAAAGACTCGGCTTTTTAATTATACTTTCATAAACTAGTACTTGTGTGATAGCCATTTAGAAATAACTTCCAGTCGACAGTTGACCAGCCACTACCTTCCCTAGGCAGTGAGAAAAGGATTGCCCATGAGTCCGGTGGTACGCATTCTGCTCCCAGCTATAAACAGAATGTGGAATTGTATTGTTCCTGACATGTATTTTCCTGCTACCTGCTATAATATCAGTTATATTACGACACAGTTAGCCAAGACAGACCAGACATTGTGTGGCTTCAAAGGTCTTCTTATTTTGCTTTTCCAGCTCCCACTTAGGTGAGGCAGTAGCTGAAATCTGAGAAGAAGAAATGCTTCTAAGTTGGTAAGAAGGCTACAGGGACCTCCTACTTAATTATCATCTTTATAACCAGCACTGAGAGACTGTAACACTATCCCAGTCACACAACGTTAGCAGTAGTCAAGTGAAAAAGGTTTCATTCCCTTTTTGTAGGTTCCTGAGTGCTAGAAAGGCATCCTGTTTTGCGTACGTTTTCTAAACAATGTGTTTAAGACATATTTAAATACTTTTATTTACAGGCACCAGAAAACAGCTGCTCAGCTTCGAATTATAGATCTTGGAGGGTGCCAGGGAAAAAAATACAGAGCCACGTAATGATTCTCATAAACAATTGAATTTATCTCTTGGCAACTTTTCATAACACCTTCAGAGAACAGGGCACCCATGCATGAAAGAGAAATAATCAGGCACATGCCCTTAAGTGACAGGCTGTAGCTCATAAGAAGAAAGGCTGCTTTTTTATTCCTCCCTCCTCCCCGTCACCACAGATCCCCACCCCCAGTGCCGACCAAGAAATCCATCGCTATACAAATTCAAATAAATCTCACTCCCTCCAGAAACTCTGTTTCCACACCCCAGGATGAAGTTTGCCTCCTGGTGAATCTTCTGAAGATTCACTTCAGAAGCATTAGGAGCTTGTGGTGCAAAAACACCCTGTCTTTTTCTTTCCTATTCAAACAAAAGATGTGCTCTTCTAAGAGTCTTTCCTAGCACTGTCTGGGAGTAACCAATACTACATCTGAGATCTGAAAATCTCTTGAAGCTTGTCCATGTCAGCAGACATGGTGTATGAGGTCTCTTGTAAAGAATCAGTAGTTAGGCTAACATTCTCTGAGCTCCTAGAGAATTCTCAACCAGTTTCAGGCTGGATGGGTAGCTCACCAATCCTATGGTTTCTGAATGTAATACGCTACCCCAAAATATGACATGCCACCCCCAAATACACTGCTTTGATATATTGATTATTTTGAGCTGTAGGCACTTAAAAGACAGAAAATGCAGGAAAGAACGTTTCCTGAATTTTCTTATCTGCCTAAAGATAGATACTCCAAAAGGAAATCAGCTATCATAAAACTCCTACCCAGGAGTTTCTTCAACCAGGAAAGATAGACCTTTGTCCGAGGAGAGGAGACTAGAAGTTGATGCCACACCCAACCTTTGCCATAAACCTCCTATGCCTTCTTCTGAGGGCTCATTCATCTTTCCGAAAAAATATTTACTCTCCCCTCAAAGTCCTTTTTCCCAATTAACACAATATGTAAGCCTGAATACTAAGCCACCTCAGAGAGTTACTCATTTTTGCCTGTATATCTGCCATGTATGCATGAGGTATACATATTAGCAAACTTCTGTTTCTCCCTTGTTAACCTGTCTTGTATTACAGGGCTCTCAGCTAAGAAATCTAAAGGGTAGAAAGAAAATTCTTTTTCCTTGCCTATAGTTGACACACAATTAGCAGGAGGAGAGTTTTTCCATTTAAGTTGAACTTATCGTACTAGAAAGTATCAAATGACATCAAAATTCTAGACAGAATAATATGTTATATGTTAAAAAAAATTAAAAATTAAAAAAAATTTCTAGACAAGTACTATGGCAAGATATAGGATGTGTTCAATCACCTAATTTAACACTAATGCTGATGAATGACTGAGAATAACAAAAGTGGGGAATGCATGGAGCTGGGCCCCAGCCAACCTGTGTTCACTTTGTTAGGAAAAAGAGTCAGCTTTTAGAATACTTGGGATTTTCCCAGAAATGTTGTGAATTATCTTGAATGCACATTTGCCTGCACCGAAAGCCTAGAACTAGTACTAATCATTCCTAGGGGAGAGAGAGAAGGAATGTCTTCCAGCATGCTATTGATAGTTTAAGATTCTCCTATCTGGGCTTACAGTTGACCCTGAGGTATATGACCATCTGACCTATGAAACAGACATTAGCACACATTAGGACGCTCTGTCACAACATGGTTTGAGGAAATCTCTGAACCCCAGCTAAGATACTATTTACCATAAAGTGGATTATCTCTGTACCCATGTGAGATGCTTTGTTCTTCCAGTGTTTTCTTCATGACTACATTCCAGTGATGGAGGGGATATTGCTGAATTTTTGTGGGTATAAGACTTGGCGATGAGCCTAAGGTCACACAACTACTTAATGTCAACAGTAGGTATGCTCTCCCAATCTACTACCCCACAAAGGCATCAATTATTCTATATGAAATTGCTCATCTCATTATTCCTAATAAAACAGTCCCATCTGACATTTATTAAGGCCCTAATGAGTATGTCATTTTCTTAATATATATTAGTCTTGTGCCTTACATAATGTACTTACATATGTACTTACATAATGTGTTAATGGCCTCAGAGAGTTTACATGACTTGCCTATACTAAGTCATAGAATACAACCTTAGGTCCACCAGAGGTAACAATGCATAAGAGACTGTATGATTACATCTCACAAATTCGTGGGCTACAAAAAGTGATTCCATTATTTAAAATAATGAAGGTAGGAATGGAATTGTTTTTGAGTGGATAAAATTGTGAGTTTCATTTAGGTATGCTTATTTTAAGATAATGGTTAGACAATCTAATAGAAATGTCTAGTAGGGCACTGAGGAGACAGAGATGAGAGATCAGTAGGACATCTTTGGGACACATCTTAGATGAAGTTGAAATTTTAAGATGTTACTCATTTTTAATGGGCAACATTTGCTGATAATAAAGAAGGCTGAAACAGAGACATGGAGAAGGTCTAAGTTAGGGAAATGTTAAGAAAGGAAAATATCATTTCTTGAGTGCCTACCACAGGTCACAAACATGCCCATTCTAGCTCAGTCATTAATGAAAAGGAATGATTCTGTTCCCCACCCCCACCCCCACCAAGAGACATTTGTCATGTCTGGACACATTTTTATCACAACTAGGCTGGTGTTCCTGGAATCTGGAAAGAGGCCAGGGATGCTACTAGCCATCCTACAATACACAGGAGAGCCCTCAACAACAAAAATTATCTGGCCCAAAATGTCAATAGTGCTAAGGTTGAGAAACCTTGCTTCGAGCTGTAGGGGGAAAAAAGTGGGAGAAAGAGAGAGAGAGACATTCATCTGGCATTTTGGGGACAAGTTGTCACAAGAAGGAAGAACCTTTGGGGAGAATGGTTTCAGGTTAAGCAAGCAACATTTTCCACTAATGGGTTATATTTTCTGTGACAGAGAATAACAAGGGCCTTCCCTAAGAAGTTATAAAGAAAAATGAAGAGTGTCAAATAATAATAACTTGCATAGAATGAATTACTTTTTGGTGGGTCTGGTGGGATGGCAGGTAACAGAGAAAGAGAGTGAAAGCAAGAAAAAATGGCTTTGAGATTAAAAGATTTAAGCTGATGGTATTCTTTTCTCTAATTCAAGCCACATTTCATGAACTTTGCAGCAGACAAGGCATATTCCCATGAATAGGTTAGTTATGTCCCCAACCCCAAATTCATAAGTCAGAATTCTAAGCCCCTACTAGCTCAGAATTTGCCCTTATTTGGAGAATAGACTTTTTACAGTCAAGTTAAAAATGAGGTCATTAGAATGGGTCCTAATCAATAGACTGATCTCATCATAAAAGGGGAAACTTGCGCACAAAGATATGCACGGAGGGAAGATGGTATAAAAAGACAAAGGAAAGGGGTGCCTGGGTGGCTCAGTGGGTTAAAGCATCTGCCTTCGGCTCAGGTCATGATCCCAAGGTCCTGGGATTGAGCCCCACATCGGGCTCTCTGCTCAGCAGGGAGTCCGCTTCCCTGTCTATCTCTCTGCCTGTGTCTCTGCCTACTTGTGATCTCTGCCTATCAGATAAATAAATAAAATTTTAAAGGGGAAAAAAAAAAAGACAAAGGAAGAAGACAGCCATCTACAAGCCAATGAGAAAGACTTGGAAACGATCCCTGCCTCACAGCAGGTTCCTTGGAAGGAACCTCTCCTGCCAATGACCTTTCAGACTTCTAGCCTTCAGAACCATGAGGCAATAAATCTCTCCTGTTTAAACCACCAGTTCATGGTGTTCGGTTAGAGCAGCCTTAGCAAACTAGCAAACTCCTTACAGATTGGTAGAACACTGCAGCTTTTGACTCTGATGGTAAACCTCTTTGATGGAGCACCTGAAGGTAATTTGGTTTCTTTCACACCAGACTTGGATAAAGACACTAAGCATGCATGATAAGCAGAGATAAGCAAGGACACTTCTGTGTTCTATGAAGACTGTGAAAAATCATATGACCTAACGAAGTCACTGTTTTTTCCTGGTTTCCTATACTCAGGAATTTAGCAGTTGAGCAAAAGCAAAATCTGAGCCTCCAAATTTAAATCCTGACTCCACAAGTGAGTTTAAAAATACTAGTGAACTTCCCTGAATTTCAACAACTCTTGTACCATAGAAATAGTTGCTATGAAATCCTTAGTTTAGTTCTTGGCACACAACGCCTATTGTAAAATGTAGGTATAATTATTATATTAAACACCTAGCACAGTTTAGCAGAGTATGTGGTATGAGCCTAACAAACGACACTTATCCTAATTAGCTTTAGTTTTGAAATGTATTGGGTATGTTTGCCAGACTTGTGTTAGCACCTCACATGTCCACCTTATCTCATGTCATCAGTATAACCCTATGAAATGGAGCCCTGATTAGTGGTCATATTATTAGTTGCATTAACCCTGAAATACATATGGAAAAATGGAGGCTTAGAAAGCTAAGTAATTGACCTAAGATCACATAGGTAATAAGGGGCTGAATCAGGTCAGGAACCCAGACCTACCTGACCCCTTAACCCATATTTTAACCACACCTTCTTCCTGATCAAGGAAATCGCTTCCTTTTCAAGGAAAGGAAAAGGGAGAATATTTCTGCAACTGTACTTGGAACTGTAACAAGTACAAGTTACCAGGAATTATGGTGTTTATCTGAGCAAATATGATGTTTGACATGGCTTTGCCAAGCTCTACATCTTACATGCTGGGATCTAAAACAGGTGATCTGGTATTGAAACTTTGGGAGAAAAACTTACAATTCATTTTAGTACAACATGGGAATTGTCTCTCAAGACATTTCCCAAACAACCAGACTAGTCACTTGGTGGGCTGAAGTCGGGGTGGGAGGTGAACATCATGGGCTGAGAGAGAAAGGTCTCCTCATGACACCCCCTCACCTTCTGGTGCAAGGGCACAGCTGGTGTGTTGGCCTGTGTTCCAGGCAATATGCTTTTTCTGACCTTAGACTCTGGTCCATATGGCATTGCCTCTCCAAGTAGAAAAGGAAAGCTGTTTTGTTTTATTGAAAATTAGGTTCATATATACATAGTGTTGACAAAGGCATTATAGGAGTAAGAACCATTTGTTAACTTGTAACTTAGCAAGATAACCCTTTGGAGAAGGGAGAGGGCTTCAAGGAGCCAAGAAAGCGCCTGCTTGCTGTTTGTTCAATACTAATCCCCAAAAATCCACTGCCTGAAACCAGACAAAAGACAAATTACATGGCTGTTGAGAAGTTTATTTTTCCAGATGGCCAACCTGAAGCTATAGTTCACTGACAAATTAAGTCTCCTAATACGGAGAAATCCAGCCCAATCATGAGCTTAATAAAAAGCACAAAGTGTGCTTCTCAAACAAATTATTTGGAAATGAGGATGGTGTTGGAGAGAGTGTACAAAAGGGGAGCCCTTGCCACATATTGAGTTTCATCTTTTATGTTTGGTCAGTTGGTAAGAAAACAAAGCTGTGAAAACTACTTTCCAATTGTCCCAGTGACTCCTGTTTATATTGGTCTAATTCTTCAAAGACAACCACTTGCCTAACCACCACATTAAGGTCAAGCTGTTTCTGTTTCTGGGCTCCCAGTGAGCTGATGTTCCTCCTTCAATATTTCTCTATGGCAAGGAAATATCTATGCCTATAAAGACATATGATATTAGGACATATAAGTAATGCAGGAGATCTATGTGTTTACACATATATATCTCCTAGATGTTTATGTGAGTGTGTAGAGTGTGCACAGTTGTATAGATAGATACATAGATACATGCTAGGGTTTTGATTGTATGAGGGCAAATAGTAAGACAGCAAGCTGGAAGGATGAAAGAAAAATCTACCTATGCTATAGGTTTTAAGTTTTGTTACCATAATCATTGTTTCCATCAATTTGATTTTTCAAATCAGAACTATACTGAGCAGCCGAGAGTAGAGGGTTGGAGGAAAATGGTTAGGAATTAAAAGTCCAGATGTCTTCACGATAAAAATAGTGATTGTGATAGTGGTAGCTCTCATTTAATTAAACAAATATTTATTGTGTATCAGGGAGTAGAGTAGGCACTTTGCATATATTTGTGCCATTTAACCTCACTGCAGCACTATGATATTGTAATTTCCATTTCATAGATGAGGTTTAGAAGGTTGTTGTTCTGCTAGTATCTGGTGGTGGAATCAGGATTCAAAATCTATCAGTCCTTCTCCAGGGATCTTAAGCTTAACTGCTATGCTCTCGTTTGCTTACTCATTCATGTATTCAACAAACATGTACTGAATACCTGCTCTGTGCCACACATTATCTAAATATTGGGCATTTGAGGGGGAAAAAAGATGTTCTCCATTCACTGAGTTTTCCACCTACTCAGGGAGACAGTCATAAGAAATGTGCAATATGGTGAGGTATGTTCTAGAAAGTTGTTGTCAAAGGGTGCCAAAGGCCCAAAATAAAGTGATCCTTGCTGACCCTTTGGAAGGGGAGATGAGAGAGCTCAGAGGCAGAAAACTAACACCCAGAATATCTATCTTTCCTCTGACTCACAATCAAGAGAAATGTTCTAAATAGAATTTGTCTCCCAAAAACAAACATTATTTTCATGTTTGCTCTTTCCTAAGATCCATTTTTAAACCCCACAAAATAGTTCTATTTAAGAGGTAGGAAAATCTATCTCCAAAATTTCTCTTGTTTCTGTCCCAAATCCATAACCTCTCTTTACTCTGTAGGCCCTCTTTCTCTATTTTTTAATACTTTCCTAAAGGATGTTCTGTTCTTCAACCTAGTCCCTATGCAGTCTAGCCTCCACCCTGCTACCAAGGGGCATTTGCTAATACGAAAAACCAACCATCCCTTGTCTCTGCTAAACATTCTCTGTGTGACCGTCACTAGAGTGTGCAGCTGGGTTCTCCAACTTCAGCTCTCTCCACACTCCACCTTCGTGACCTTAGCAGCTATTTTTTCAGTGACGAATGGCTACAGACACTTGATACAGCCCATTTCTACTATCTGCCAGAAACCATGTAACGTAGGAGAGTGTATCCTCATTTGCAAATGGTGGAACAGTGGATCAGAGCAACCGAGATACTAAGTCAAGTTCATGCCAGTAGACAACAGAATGACCTCCAATACCTGCTGTCTTCACCAGACAGTGGGCATTAAAAAAAAAAAAAAAAAAAAAACTTCAGGTTTTTCATCTGTGTTCAACTGTTAACATAATGCCAGATACTGAGTAGATGGATGAATGAATAAATGGCCCCAGGTTTCCAGTTCTGCTGCATATAAAATTTGGTTTTAACGTCCACCTTCCTTGCGTCTTATCCTCAGGCTGACTGCATTTCACAGACTTCCTCAAAAAATGAAACCAGCTGTTGGTTCCCTCCCTCCCTGGGTTGTGAATGGGATTCCCAATCCACTCAGACTCCTCTTACCCACAGGTAGAAAGCCAAAGTACACATGATCCTTCCAGGCCTCTGTCATTTACTATTGGCAAAGTGCTGTCAAAATCTCTGAGACGTTGATATGGTGTGGAGCCAGACTGCCTCAGTCCACATCCCCACTCTATCATGAAGTCACGTGACTTTCGTATGCATAAACATGTAGATTCTTGGTTGGAATGTATAGGATGAATGAGTAAAGTGTTACCACTGTGCTGGTAAAATACATAGTAGTACCCATCTTCAGAGGTTTTTAGAAGAAGAGCTGAGTTAATGCATGCAGACAGCTCAGAGCAGTTACTAGGACCGAGTAAGCATTCTGTGTTTGCGATTACTAATATCATTTCATTTCATCCTTAAGTCCATGCTGCAGTAGGTGGTGTAAACATTATTTTAATTTTACCGACAGGGACATAAAGGAAAGATTAATCACGTTCCAAAGGTCATTGAATTCTAATAACTAGAAACACGTTTCCATGAGGCTTTTGACCACATGGTACATGGGAATAATAAGGGTACATCAAACAGTGAAAGTATCTCTCTCCTGTTGGCATGGTGAACACGCCCCAAATGGGAACGCCCCAAGAGAGTCCCCAGTTAGGCCTCTGTACCAGAGTTTTGCCCACAGCTTTCTCTTCATAGAATCTCAGGCCCTGAGGATCAAATGAATAAGAGTTTTGGGAAAAGTAGTTTGTTTCTTTTATAAATAGTTGCCGTTAATCACAAAACAAATTATGAATAGGTAGACAAAGTTCACCATATATCAGTCTTCCTCCCTGACAAGTCCTATTTACTAGTGCTTTATATACATTGGCTTATTTAATCCTATTTTACAGATGAAAAAATTGGAGAAATTATGGCTCAATATGAGTGGAAAGCGGATTCATACTCAGAGCTATAAGACATGCAAGTCTGTTCCTTAAACAGTTCCCTATCAAATATATATAATCATACCAAAAAAAAAAAAAAAGATCAAAGCTCATGTTTGAGTACAGAGAACTGAAAAGCACTTATACTTCTTTCTTTTAATTTGAAGATTCTAGAAAGTGACAGGGTTCTTGTCATGTCCTGTTTGATCAACCTGCTGATACTCATACTACAATAGTTTTTTTTAGGTACCTAATATAAGGCTACCAGCTTATGCTAACTCCCAAGCAAATAAGAATGTTCAAAGCTGGGCGCCTGGGTGGCTCAGTGGGTTAAAGCCTCTGCCTTCGGCTCAGGTCATGATCTCAGGGTCCTGGGATCAAGTTCCACATCAGGCTCTCTGCTCAGCGGGGAGCCTGCTTCCTATCCTTTCTCTCTCTGCCTGCCTCTCTGCCTGTCTGTCAAATAAATAAATAAAATCTTAAAAAAAAATGTTCAAAGCTAATCAGAACATCATTTGAATGGAAGAATATGATCCACTGTGATTCTGCCATTACACCATCAAAGACATTCGCCCACAGACACTGAATGATATATGCAGTCAAAATTATGGAAGACTGAGATGATTTTTTTCACCAATTAGTATATCCTGAAAATCCATTTTGGGGGGCAATAATTATGGAGATGTAGGTCATCCCCTAACGACTGAGGACCTTCCAGAAGCTACAGACATACAAAGGACCATCTACCCCAGTTCTTCCGTTATCTTTCAGAAATAAATGATCACTTTCAGAGTAATTTTTCACTGGTAGATTATCCATAGGAGATAAGGAGGATGAAAGTCCTCATGAAGAACACATGAAAGTTCCTTTGAATGGTGGGCAAAAACGCAGTATATGTCCAGGAAAATCAATGAATAGTACTGCAAACTAACCTTCATTATCAGACTCTTTGCTTCAGAATTTTAAGGTGCCTCTGAAGACAAATTATCCAATATTTATCTCTTTCCTCCTACTCACTCCATCCATCACAAATAAACCATGAATCCATCTTCTGTACAATATTCTTTACAGAGGTTTTCCTCCCTCTGCAGTGCAAGTGCAGTAACAACATAGGATACTTGAAGGCAATATGTGAGTAAGAACTGGTATTTCATCTTGAGGCTTTTGAATAAGAAATGGGAACTCAAGTGAACCCCCAAGAGATTCTATTGACAGCAATTCCCATACATTTAATAGACAAGTGTTCTCTCAAATGGACACTGTGCCTTTTCTTTTCTCCGTGTTCCTTATCCTCCCATCCAAATCATGGTTCTCTCTTCGCCAACGAGAAGCTCTGAATGATTATCCCAAACTTAATATATATGCCTTTTCTGAGTTTCTACATGTGAAGTCCAATATTTCACAAAAACATATTAGGTTAAAAAAATTGTTTGCACTCTGCTTAATAAAGTCTTATCTTTTTCTTTTAATTCTGCCCTAATAACCTTCAGTATGTGAGTAGCATCATACGGAGCAAAGAGAATCTTCAATAAATTCTTAAAGCTGGAAATGATGATTTGATGGCAAAAGAGCGATTTAATAACTTCACCTAAAAACCTTCATGGAGCTCAAAATCCCCACACATTAACCACTTCTTTGGCATGTCTCATTAAGCCTATTAAAACCAAACATTTTAGAACCACATATTACACTATAATCCTCACGTCTTCAGTTCTACTGAAATCTACTGAAGTTCTACTTCAGTCTACTGAAGATAGACAAATGACTAGCAATTGTCAGCCCTCTAGTCACTGATCAACAAAGTCCTAGGGAACTGAAACCCAAAACAATTCTGGTTGCTTCACATGCATTAACTCACTTAATCTCTACCACAGTGCTATGAGATGGGTTCAATAATTAAGTATTTTACACACACACACACACACACACAATTAAATTATATATTAAATATATAATTAAATACTTTATAGTAAGCACAAGGACATTAGTGACTTGAGCAGACTTGCACAGCTTATAAATAAGGAGGCAGGATTTGGTTGCATGTAGTCTGATCCTAAAGCCCATACTTTTAGCTACTACCTCTTACTGCCAATTAAGTTTGGAGGAAAAAAAAAAGAGAGATATCAAAGTCCTGGACTCTTGAGTTCTTCACCAAGAAGGAGAGACTTGAGTAATACCATGAATGGTATTACTGAAGCATAAAATTCCTACGCAGAAAGCCAGCAAGGCCTGCTGTCCACTTTGTAATTTTATCTGGTAGTGAACAGTTCTGATCAGTTTTAATTCACCCATTCATCCAACCAGCAAATGCTGACTGAGCAACCATGTCTCAAGAGCTATGCTAGATAATAAGACATAAAAACGAATAAAACTGGTTCTTTCTCTCAAGGAGTTCATTCTTATAACGAAGCAAACATTAAAAGAAAATAAAGCTTATAAGAAAAGCTTAGGCCCTAAATCCAGGTCAGTAGATTGGTTCTTCTGTCTAAAGGAATCAGGAGGACAAGCTCTATGGAGGTAATGTTTTACGGAACTCTGAAGGATGAATCTGAATTCTCTAAACAAAGGAGAAAAGGGTCAAGGCAGGAAAAATAAAAGGCAAATCTGAGGACTACAGATAAGGAATTACAAAAAATCTTCAGAAAAATACAATGAACTGTAAGGTCCACAGAAGAGCATGATGGTTACTGACCACAAGGAGGTAGGTTCAGTCCCAGCTCAGGAGCTTGGTGCCCCATCAGATTTGGACCTGATTCTATGTGCAGTGGAGAGTCATCAAGGTTGACTATCAAGAAAATAAATGTTGTATTTCAGAAAGGCTATTCTAGAAGCAGTGTTAACTTAGGATGGAGTTGAATAAAGTTGAGAGAGGAAAGCTGGTGAAAAGACCATCACATTGGGACAAGACATTGAACTATATCAGGAAAAGTGGGAGCAGAAGAGACCAGAAACTGATATGAGAAATTAGGAATTAAAAGTAGAATCGGATAGCAAACCAGGAGTGGTGGCCTGGGGGTAGGAAGTAGAGTCTAATTCTTAGATTTCTAGAAGTTATGACCAGGTGAATGACAGACACTGACATTTGAAACACAGTTGGAGCCAGCCAGGAAGAGGAATCTGAGTCATAATCACACCCAATTATTATGATAGCTTTGTCTGTTCTTCTGGATACAAATTCAAACTGCTATCTCCACTGTTTTTTTAAAGAAAACAAACTATTTAATTTTAGGTCTCCTAACTCTGGCAATGTCACAATAATGTATTTTCAAGTCTTAAACATGATAATGATTTATTTTTGATTTAATGTTGCATATATTTTTTCATGTAATTATTTATCTTTCCCAGCTTTATTGAGGTATACTTGACAAATAAAATTATATATATTTAAGATGTACCATGTGAAGTTTTGCTATATGTAAACACTGTGAAATGATTATAACAATCAAGCTAATTAACATGTCTATCACTTCACTCTTTTGTGTGTGGCAAGAACACTAGGATTAACTCTCTTAGGGGAACATTCCCAAACTCATTTTACAAGGCCAGCACTGCCCTGATACCAAAGTCAGACGAAGAAAAGAAAACTGCAGGCCAGTGTCCCTGATGAATAGAGGTGCAAAAGTTCTCAACAAAATACTAGCAAATTCAATTAAATAGCACATTAAAAGATCATACACTATGTTCAAGTGAGTTTGACCTTTGAGATGTAATTCATTCACAAATCAATAAATGTGACACATCATGTTCCTGGAATGAAAGATAAAAATCATCTGATCATCTCAATAGATGAAAGGAAGCATTTGACAAAATACAGCATCCCTTCATGATAAAAACTCAACAGAATATGGAGGAAACATACTTTAACATAGGGGAAAACTCCTTGACATTTGTCTTCTCAATAATTTTTTTAGATATAACACCAAATGCACAAAAAACAATAAAAGCAAAAATAAACAAGTGGGACTACATTGAACTAAAAAGCTTCTACATGGCAAAAAAACAAACAAGAAAATAAAAAGACAACCTCCAACAATCCTAAGGAATGGGAAAAAATATCTGCAAATCATGTATCTTATATACAAAATATATAAGGAATTCCTACAATTCAATACCTAACGCCTTAAAACTGAAATTCAGATCATTGACCATAAGAAGTATGTTGACTTATTTAATAACAAATTCACATATGATGTGAATATGAAGGCTACAACTATGTAGCCTTCTAGAAACACCAAGTTGTTCAGAATAGGGTCCAACTATAGCATAAATGACCACATCTAAGAGATTGGGTCAATTCTATCTTCCCAAGTACTTATGCATACTTGCATAAATTATACATAATAAGACAACTTTTGAAATCTTACACAACTTTCTTCAAACAAACCTGCTATACAACTTTCCAGCTATCTACATATAAAAATTGTTTTGACCACTTCAATAGCATATAATATATTAATATATACAAATATATTAATATATATTAACATTTAAAACAACTCATTAAAGGAAAAGTCTTTTTTTAAGTTTTAAATTTTTGAATTATTTATTTTAATGGTATATTAATGTTCTATCCCCATTATTCTTGGTGTTTACTTATTGTTAAGATGCCAAATCTTAGCCATCAGTGGTAGAGACAAACTGAATATCATAACCGTGTCAATGGACAAAGCAACCTCTTTTTTGAGAAAAAGAAGTCTACACTTCCAACGTAAGATCTTTAACACTTGTGAGAAATTATTCCTTTAACCAATCATTCTCAGCAGAGTTGGCCCAGGGATCCATGAAATCACAGACCATCATACCATTCTCTATAAAGCTTAGAAATACATTGTCTCAAAAACGAAACCTTGGAACTTGACTTCCAAGAATTTGGAAACTTGCCTTTTCCTATCAGACAACTATAATGAAATAAGTAAATGACCGAAGAACAAAAAGGAGGAATGAAAAAGAGTAAAAATTTTTGCAAACAGTAAAAATAATCCTAAAAAGCAAGCTCAAGCAACGCTTATGGATCTTTTGTCTTGCTTCTAAAGATGTAACACTTTTGGAATCTTCTTAGGATTTTCAGTCTTCTTTTCTCTCACAAAACAAAAACAAACACAAATAAGTCACCTATAGTTTATGCTTTAACTTGGAGGAAGATCAAGAGTATAGAATGAATAATTATTTTACAGAGATATTTCCCTGTGAGAGACAACGTTCTGATGTATTTATTCAAATTGAAGTGTTTTCTGAAAACAGCATTATTATCTCCTGGTGTTAATATCTTATGATGCTTTTAATTGCATGTAACTCAGTCACATTCATGATCACTTGACAGCCAGCCAACAGAGGCACTTGGTTTTTCAAAGAACAGTGTGTGCTCTGATAATCTTTATACTGAATTGTTCATCTGATAGAAAATGAAAAATATATACCTGTATCTTTTTGTGAGTTTCCTGTTGCTTTTTCTGATCTGGAGAAACTATCCTGAGTTAACCAGTAAATTGGCAACCCCACTAGCTTAGAAATACTCCCCTGGGGTGATTTGCGTTAAATTAGCATTGCTGGTAAATGCTTTCAAGAAGACTATATAATTATGGCCAGATGAACACATTCCTCATACAATTTCAGGATTAATATTAGTCTCCTAACAACCCAGAAACCAAGATCATAATTACTGACCGCCATTTCCCTCCATTGTCCAGGTAACTGGCCCTCAGTATATGACCAATTTGAAACCTGGGAATCTTGGGAGCAAGCATCAGGTCTGCTGTTGGGAAATTGAATTCAAGTGCAGCCCTGCTCCCTGAACACTCATATTCTTCTTTCCTCTTTGTGCTATTTGTTCGTCTCTATTGTGCAGAGCTATCGTTTGTGCACACATTCTGTGTTAGATTTTCTACCCGATTGAGCTTGAAAAACCAAAGCTTAAGTACTAAATGTTTCCCTAAGGCCTGAATGGACTTAAAAGGACATAGGTGCAAAAAGAAAAGAAAGGAAAATAGGGGGAGAAAACACGGCTTGTTAAGTTGTTGCAATAATCTCATGCTGAGAATAAAGACCTTCAGAGTTAAGAGAATGAAAAACACTCTTCTAAATAGATTGCTTGCTTTTGTTGCACAGGTGGCAAGGCCTGGAAATATAAGATACCAGGAACAGCAGGGCAGCCTGCTAGCATTTCATTAAGCTTAGAGAATAGTAGAATTGTGGAGTGGTTTCTTCCCACTCTACAAGGGACACAGGCTTCTTGAAAACTTGGACTTCAGAGTGTTCGTTTGCTTGTATGTTTTCTACCAGGAGGTACTCTGGGGGAAAGAGTACCTACATCTTCCCACATTTTGCAGAGATTTACACCCTCTTCCTTTATGAAAATGAAGCCTTTTCCATGGAGCATGGATTTGTGGTCGTCACTGTTTTGGCTTTTCCATCATTTTGTTGCTCTCATGCCTTTAATACAAAGTCAGTATCATCTGCTAGATAACCCAACTTTAGAGAACGTGCTACCTCTGAATGCCACCAACTTAAAGTTACACAAGGGTATTGCCATGCTGTTTGGGCAATCGTTTGATTTTGACACTAAATCGCCCCTCTCAATAAATAAAAAGTAATGAAAACCTTCTTTGTGGCAAGGAAAGCAATCAATGGAACGAAAATGCAACCCATGGAGTGGGAGAAGATATTTGCAGACCATATATCTGACAAGGAGTTAATTCCAAAGTATATAAGGAACGTCCACAACTCAATAGCAAAAAAAAAAAACAAAAACAAAAACAAAAAAAAACCCAAACCGAACGACAACAACAACACCAAGAAGAAACACAAAAAATGGGCAAAGAATTTGAATACGAATTTCTCTGAAGAGAACTTACAAATGACCAACAAGTATATAAAAAGATGCTCAACACTGTTAATTATCAGGGAAATACAAATCAAAGCTACGGGGAGATATTTGCTGTATATATTTGTTGTTGTTACATAGCTTTCTAAGGTTGAGTCAGGGAAATGAGTCTATGTAATGCCACCTTTTGAGAACTATGCCCAGCCACTTCCAGGCCTTCCCCATAGGAGGACCAAGATCCACTAGCTCTGGCTCCCATCAGTTCTATCCATAGCAAAGCTAGTTCTCAGTGGTTGCAGCATAGGACCCAGAGGTACAGACAAAAGTTGTTCATGGTTTCTGGGGAGCTTATCAGTAGACTTCTATGGATCACAGGGGACCAAGTATAAATTAGATCTTCCCAATGGCCCCAAAAGAGATATGCAAATAAAAACTAAAAGACATCTTGAGATGCCTTCATTATTAATATTCAAAGTAAACAGTCAAATTTCGAATAGTTTATGACCCAAGAATTATGGCACAGTTTAGAGAAAGCCCTTAACCAACTTCAGTGATGACATTCTTCTTTCCCAAATTTCCAGTTAGGCACATTTTCCTTAACCTATCGAGCTAAGGTATCAGGTATTAGATGAATTAGTGACTTCATAGCCAAGTAAATGACGCTGATAACGAGAGATGAAAGGAGTTATTTAAGAAATGATGGCTATTCTAGAAGGGCTAAACCACACACACTTTATATGAAGAAACAGAATCTATTTATTTTCTAATCTTTTTTAATGCTTTTATAGCTTTATAATTAAAGGGAAAAAAAAAAAAAGAAGGCTTCTGGGGCACCTGGGTGGCTCAACTGGTTGGTGTTCAAACCTTGGTTTCCACTCAGGTCATGATCTCAGGGTCATGAGATTAAGCCCTGTATTGGGCTTGGAGTCCGCTGAGATGTTCCCTCTCTCTCTCTCCCTCCCACTGCCCCTCCACATCCCCACTTACACCCTCACTTGCTCTCTCAAAAAAAAGAGAGAGAGAAAGAAAAAGAAAGCTTCTGCATTTGCAAACAGTGACCACCACCTTCTGTAAAACTGCTACAAATGTACATTGTTGGGAAATATAAGACAAATTGTATGCCTACCTTCTCATTTGTGTATCCGTAAACAAAATATATGCATTATAAAAATCAGTTTGGGAAATAATTCTTCCCAACTTGTTTTGTGATGTGGATCTGAGAATACTTGTTCATTCTTATTTGTAGGATCAAGAAGGCTTTTCCTCTACCTCTACCACCTTTCCATTTCTTTCGGTCTTATTAACCTTTCACTTGGTTTTGTCCTCCAGTTTTCTTCAGTTTTCTTTTCTCAAATAACGTGTTTTGTTTTGTTTTTTTTTAAATCTCATGTGTTCCTCTAGTTTTAACTTGAACCTCAAGCTTTATAACTACAAATTTAGATGTTCCACACCTAACCTTCCTTTTAAGTTATTTCTGTAACCACTTGCTTATCAAACTTCTTAGCCTAATAATGCCAGCATGTCCTAAAAAATTAGACCCCCCAGCTCCTCTCTCTTTCCCCATATGTGATTCTCTTTTTGTCTTCTATATTGTCTCCACTTTCCAAGCTAGAAACTTGAAGTCCACCCTGATTCATTCTCTCTTAGTTATACATTCATTTATATGAATATTTAAATCTATAACTGAAAATTCACTGAAATCCAGCTCTTTTTTTAGTTGCCTACTCCCACTTATATCTGAGTTCATCATCTGAGTTGATCTCATAAACTATTACGAGTTTCTGCCCCGTTACGCTATTTGCTATGCCACTTGCTTCTAGCCTTCACACAGCTACCCAACTGATCTTCCTAAATATAGAAATGATCAGGTCAGTTCTGGGGGTAGAAGAATATAAAACTCAAAAGTACAGTATAAAAGGCTCTCTGCCAAATGCTTCGATGCCGCCCTTCTACCATCATTCCTTCATTCCCCTGATTTTCACCTTATATTCCTTTGTCACCATTGGTTAATCTATGTTACCAAAACGTGCATTTAGTATGTCATTGCTGGTCAAAGGTTATCTATAGATGTGGTGGATTAAGAAGGGATACAAAATTTCTGGAGGTCTGCTTCCCCTCTCCTTGAACTTGGGCAGGCAGCAAAAGCAATGTCATGCCAGTCTCTAGGCTCAGGACATAAGAGACTTCCGCTTCCTGTCTCTTGGAACACAGGCTTTTGAAATGCAGCCGCCATGCTGTGAGAAAGCCCAAACAGTTGTGTTGAAAGGACTTCAGAGGGCAGCCCTGATTGATCTACCAAACAACAAATGGCCAACAGATTGTCAAGCCACCCATCTGAAGCCACACTGAAGAGAAATAAGCTGTCCCTGTCAAGCGCGGCTCAAATTTCAGATTCATAAGCAAAATCAACCATTATTTTTGTTCCAAGCTGAGTTTGGGGGTGTTTTGTTATGTGGCAATACCTGAAACAGTACAAAATACCTTTCCATCTTTCTCTGCCTGATTAATTTCTTTCCATTCCAAAAGATATAGCTCCAATGTTATCTCATTTAAGAGGATAAAGTCCTCCCCAATCTGCTGAGGCAAAATCGATTACTTTCTTCTGTTCTTCTCCAGCATCTGGTAATGATTAATGTTCACCTCCTGAAAAGTATTGCAGATTCCTTCTGAGTAGTGTCTGTGAGGATTGATCTTTGTTACTTAGTGACTAAAACAATTGAGTTACTTGAATATTCAGTGTGGTAATTCCTATACTGTACCAACTTCTACTTTTGGTTTTATTTTAGTTCAACAACCACTTGTTGAGCGCTACATGCCTGGCAATATGTTATTTGATAACAGTATGTAATTCACATTGTGAATAGGCTGTAGACTCCTGCCCTCAAGAAGCAGAGATGTCACGGAATTATCCCACATCACCTTCACTGTGCTAGATGGCACAGATATCTGGGATTCAGCCAAGTGCCTGACTAAGGGTTCAAATAGTTTCAGAGAACTTCTTGGAGGAAAATATTCGTCCTTTCTGGTGGCCTCCATGATTTCCAGGAAGAACAGACAGTGACTGGCCAAACATCTGCCAAAAAAATGACAACAAAACTTTAATTGGACACTTAGAAGTTTCTTAAGAAAATTAAAAGTCTGTTTCCTAAATGTCTAGGCTCTAAATTCTTCAATCAACAGCACAGAGTACTGAAGACCCAAGACTCTTATCTCAGAAATAAGCCACGAAGAGCCTATGACCCAAAATATGCCAAAGCCTCAATTCATACATGCAAAATTTGAGAAACACAGTGCAATGGACATGTTCTCATATTGTCTCTGGCCTGGGTCAAGCGTGTGGTCCTGAAAGCACTGTCCAAAGGATAGCATGCATCAATCAAGATTTAATGTTATGCCCTCTGTTTAATGAAAGAAAAAGAAAAATACAATGATTTGAATAAAGTTACACTTTTATAAAATCATTATACATCATTTTATTTATATAGACCATTAACGCTTTAGGGTACAGGGACTTTGTCTTACTGGTCTATAAACGTCAATACCTACGAGTATCTGATCATATAGTAGGTGCTCAACAAAAGAAGAAAATTACTCAACTACTTTGGAATGGTAACTATATAAGGAGCAATAATTTTACCTTCAGTTCAATGTCAGTAAAAATGCAATCCCTCCTCAGAAAATTGTGTGTTTCCTCTTATCTGACAAACAGCACTACAAATGCCAGCAGTTTTCACTTGTCTTAGCTGTCAGGAAACTCTAGGCGAAATTTTGTGCACTACCATAACTTCAAAAGCACAGAGTTATGAGGAAATAGCAGTGTATTTTTATTCATCTATCAAGCAGGCATAGGCAAACGCTGTTAGCCTGACTCTCACCACCAAATGTACCTTCACTATTACTTTCACCTAAAATAACCTACATTGCCCTGTGACGTTCTTGCCCCCCCTTTTCCATAAACTCAGGCCAATGAGATTTTATCATATGTATATGCCAACTTAATCTGGCCTTAGGAGTAGAATCCAGAACGGAGCTAAGAGCTCTAAAAGCCAGTGTGTTAAACATTTTTCAGAAGAAAGTGTTAATTGCAAAGGTCCAAAGCTTTTTTTGAGGACCAGATGGACTATATAAACAAGTTGCATAGCTTACCTATGTTTCACATTGTAGGAACATGGGATGGGTTGTGGCTTCCACAAAACAATTGAAAAACTTGACACTAGGAGTTTCTTGCATGGAACTCGCCTGCTGCTTTTCCTAGGGGAAAGAACGGTTCTAACAGAAGCAAGTAAGATCCTGGTCTCCAAGAGGCAGACAGATGGTAGTGCTGGTCTTCACAACAGTAATCTCACAAAAGCATAAGGCTCAAAATAATTCTGATGTTAGCCGCTGTATATAATTCAGTACTTGTGGTGGTTCACCGATAAGGAATGATAATCTCTTCTCCCTTATAAAAGGGATAAATCTGAGTTTGTTTGCACAGACTAAGGTTACAGAGAAGGCCTGAAGTATAGAAGGCTCATAAGCTTATTTGGTTACAGATATGATCTTTAACTTTCCCTAGCCTGAGAAGCCAAAAATAAACATTTCATAACTTTTAATGTGTGGTTAGCAAATATAGCTGGCCAGTGGTCGTGTCCCTGCAGCCCAGAGTCCTGGACAGAGTCAGCTTAGCTGGATGCCTGTGGCCGCCTGCTTAGAGCCTTCCCCTGTAGTTTCAAAAGAACAGGGTCTTTTTTATCCGCTTAGCTCAGTTGCTATAAACACTTGCTGTATGTTAAATGACTTCTCAGGTCCATCCAATCCGATTTGCACATCATTAGTCTGTGTAGGATGAAATGGATGCCTTTGGATATTTAGTTTTGTTAAATACTGAGCCCTTTGTGAGTGAAAAGCCCTTCGTATAAAATATTACATCAGGCTTGGCTAACATTCCTGTTTCATGAATCACTGGTACCTCCAAGTTGTCCTTGAAATTTCAAATTCACTGTAGATGCTTCCAGACACGTACAGTACTTCTTTTTTTGTTTATTTATTTATGTTTTGATTTGGATGCCAATTCTGCTATGAAAGAGGAAAATTTAGCATCAGAGCAAATGCCCTTCACGTACATCAAAAGGGAAAAGAAAAGCAGCATTGCAGACCCGAAAGGAAAACACTCATCTAAATGCCAGAAAAATTCATCATAGATCCGTGCTTTACCCTGACTTACCACACTGTTATTCAGAGACCATCACTCACCTTTTTTTACTTCTCATTGGTGATGGCCGTATTCATACCTGCAAGTACAAGTTTTTTAAAAAAATGAATAAATAAGCAAAAAGCTTAGTATTTCACATGTACTTATAAATTTTTCATTTTGATTTTGACAGAGCTCACGCAGTAATTGCTTATAATTACCGATAGGACAGCTGATGGCTTTTTAAAACTACATTCTAATTAGAACAACCAGCCATCAGGGCTTTGAAAGTGGCTGTGATGACATTACCACAATGAGGCCATGGTGAGGCTTTCTGGACTTTTCTGCGATGCTGCTGCTGCTCTGGGCTCTACCTTCGCTGAGATGTCACGGAGGAAATGAATTGCCACTGCCCCGGCTACACAGAAGATAAGAAGCTCGGCAGGGCAAACAGCATCACTGTCACTTCTTGGGAATACCCCAATATCATTTTTCCTCACCAAGTGTTCCGGCTGCTGTTACAGTATATGTCATCTGGCCAGACGCATCCAGAACGCTCACTACATTCCACTTCCTATCATTCTGCCCTCAGCATTGGTGGTAGCAGATTTTACCTGAGAAGTTTCAGAAGCCATACATGCTTGCAGATGATCGTTCTGTTTTGCAACAGTAACGTTTCCACAACCCTTAGGTCAGATTTTTTTTTTTTTTATGAAGTAACATGAAAGAAAAGGGAGGTTCTTTGATATTTATTGAATGTATTTTACGGTAGGAGTTTAAGATCCGTGTGTGTCTCATTTAAACTCCAAAATAGCCCTGTAAAAAGAGGGTTGCATTATCTTGGCTTTACAAACACAGAAATGGAATCTCACAGGGGCCTTGTTAACTTCTTTCTTCCAGACAATATTTTCAAGAACTCACTGAAAATGTGACAAGAACGGGTAACCACCATGCTGTTGAAAAGTACCGACACTGTGGCAGAATATGTTTTAATCCAAAGCATTTGTTGAGAAACAAGAAATGGGAGAAATTCCTGCATGATAGGAAGTCAATGGGATTGTTGTCTCAAAAAATCAAAACCAGAGGGAAGCATGGTTTTTCAAAACGCACAGAGGTGAGAATTGCTGCAGAACTAGGCATGGTTGGAAGATCTACAGAGCCAGAATCAAGAGATGCAGGAGGTCACATTTGGCCCTGAATAAATCAGCAGGTGAGTCTTTGGAGAACTGCAGGGAAAAAAGGCTTTTGCACCCTGGTTAAAGCCAGGATCATGGGGGCGCCTGGGTGGCTCAGTGGGTTAAAGCCTCTGCCTTCGGCTCAGGTCATGATCCCAGAGTCCTGGGATCGAGCCCCACATCGGGCTCTCTGCTCCGTGGGGAGCCTGCTTCCTCCTGTCTCTCTCTCTGCCTGCCTCTCTGCCTACCTGTGATCTCTGTCTGTTAAATAAATAAATAAAATCTTTAAAAAAAAAAAAAAAAAAGCCAGGATCATGGGCACTGAGATAGAAGAGTCAGGACATGTCTCCAGGTAGCCCCATGCCCAAAGCATGTTCCTTAATCTACCCACAATCTGGAAACAACCTAAATAGAAATATCATCCACAGACAGGGAAAAGGGGACTTCCAAATATCAGGATGACTCGTGACTAAGTATCACTATGCTCAACACTACAGAGATAGTAATTCTCCATCAAATAATTATAAATTCAATATGATCCCCATCAAATTCAAAATAGGGTTTCTATGGAACTAGACAAGGCTGTCTGGGACAGACAATTGGGATGACTCGCCATCACAAACATCAAAACGTACTGTGAAGCTATGAGGACACAAGCAGTTTATGAGCACAGGAATAGAAGAGACAAGTAGGTCAAGACAACAAACTGGGGAGTCCAGAAGAGGCAAATGTGTGTGTGTGTGTGTGCACGCGCGCACAGGTGGATTTGTGTGTGTACTAATATGTGAGAGAAAAGGGAAATTTCAATCAGCAAGAAAAGGTTGGATTATTTAAAAGGTGCACCTAGCCCTTTAAGATTATATTTGAACCCTACTAGACATCATACATAAAATAAATACATAAAATAAAATCTTAAAAATGATTTAAGTGTTCATGTAAGTAACACTGAAAAAAAAAATTTAGGGGTGCCTGGGTGTCTCAGATGGTTAGTCGGCTGCCTTGGGCTCAGGTCATGATCCTAGAGTCCTGGGATCAAGCCCCACACTGGGCTCCCAGCTCAACAGGGAGTCTGCTTCTCCCTCTCCCTCTGCCTCAACCTCTGCTTTGCACTCTCTGTTTCTGATTCTGTATCTCTCTAAAGAATGGATAGATTTTTTTTTAATCTTAAAAAAATTTTTTTTAAATAGAATGATGGTTTTTGAATCTTGAGTAATGAGAAAGGGCCTCCTACAAACTGAAGAAAAGAATTAACAGATAAACTACATAAAAATCTTCAAATTTTTTGACAAAGATCATAATAACAATAACAATAATAAAAGACAATACCAAGAGAAAATATTTGCAAGAAAGTTAAAGAGACAAGCAGTACTCACCATTGTATAGAGAGATCTCCCACACAATTAGGAAAAGAAGCAATGATCTTATAAGAAATCAGATAAAAGGGGCACCCCAGTGGCTCTGTCAGTTGAGCTACTGACTCGGTTTTAGCTCTGGTCATGATCTCCTGGGTTGTGGGGCTGAGCCCCAAGTTGGGTTCCATGCTCAGTAGGGAGTCTGCTTGAAGACTCTCACCCTCTCCCTCTACCCCTCCCCCCAAATAAATAAGTAAATCTTAAAAAAAAATAGACAAAAGGTATAAGGAAAGAGTTCACAGAAAGAAAAACTGCATACTACATATATATGAAATTAGGCTAAACCTTAGCAGCAGTCAGAGGAATTGAAACTGAAACAATATCACTGTAGTTTTTACTCCTCAGGTTATATAAACCTTTGAAGCTTGATAGCCTTAGTTTGGGGAGGATATGAAGGGACATGTACTTTCATAACCCACTGGTGAGAATTTGAAGTCACTAACCATTTTCAGAGGGCATTTTTGTCAATATCTATCAAAACTTAACATTTCTATAAGCCATATGCATGAATTTTACTTCCATATATTTAGCTTATAGCTTTCATATTTGCTTAAAGATTCATGTGTACGAAAGTTCATTGCTGTATTCTTCTAAAGCAAATAAAGCAACCAAATTGATGTCAGAATAATTAAGTAAGTCATGGCATGTCAGTTTTAAGGAATACATTGCACTTACGAATAATGTTGAATATCTATATAGAGTGATAAAAAGAGTCACCAAGATAAACTCTTGAAACAATAAATCCATCTCATAATGTGTAAACATCTGTGGTTAAGACCTCATTAAGTTTTTAAAAACGTATGTACGTGAGGGGCATGTGGGTGGCTCAGTTGGTTAAGCCTCCAACACTTGATTTCAGCTCGGGTCCTGAGATCAAGCCCCATGGGGTGTAGAGCCTGCTGAAGAAATTCCAACACTTTTACACCTAGGTGATCAACAAGTATGTTTAAAATCTAACATTTGCAGTTCAACCAGTGATGCAATTATGTGGAATCACTTTTTATTTTCTACTTTCAAACCAAGAGAGCAAAATATTTAAAGAAAAAAGAAAACATTGGTGTAGAAGGAAAAAAAGACTCTAAAAACAACTATGGAGATGTCTCTTTTTCAGTTTAACCACAGCTTTTTACTAGACCTTAAATCATTTTAGCACTCACTCCACGGATAAAATTTCTAATTTTGCTTCAGCTACTTGGATATTTGAGACCAAGTGAATTTGAAGTATGAATAACAAAAAGACTTTCCATCTTGGCTGAGAAAACCATCATGTTCACATTTGGCAAGGTTTCCCAACATAATCTAATATGTAGCTAGCTGATGCATTTGACACTTTTCTGTAGAGATAATCTATTCACCGGTGTTATAACATTAAAGATGGGGTAGTCTTATAGTTTTCTCTAAAAAATTAAAGATGGAGGGTTGCCTGGGTGGCTCAGTCAGTTAAGTGTCTGTCTTTGGCTCATGACATGACCCCAGGGTCCTGGGCCCCACATCAGGATCCCTGCTCAGTGGGGAGTCTGCCTGTCCCTGTCCCTCTGCCACCCTCCCCACCTGTGCTCCCTCTCTCACTCTGTCAAATAAATAAATAAATAATCTTTAAAAATTCAAAGATGGAGTAATCTCTTTATTTTGTTGTTAAGTCTAAAAATAGCCTAAAATATTGGGGAGGGTATGTGCTTTTGGGTAAATTGGAAGGGGTGGTGAACCATGAAAGACTATGGACTCTGAAAAACAACCTAAGGGGTTTGAAGTGGCAGAGGGGTGGGAGGTTGGGGTACCAGGTGGTGGGTATTATAGAGGGCACGGCTTGCATGGAGCACTGGGTGTGGTGAAAAAATAATGAATACTGTTTTTCTGAAAATAAATAAATTGGAAAAAAAATTAAAAAAAAATAATAAAATAAATTAAAAAAATAACCTAAAATAAGCTCTTATATGATTTCTGTATCAGCACTCAGATGCTACATAATAACTGGGAGCAAAACAACAGAGAGAGTCATTCTCTCCCATTATGCAATCTCTTCAAGAGAAAGAGGGCTCTTCTTTAATTCTTTTTTTTAATTATAATTAGCATATTTATTGGTAGAATATACAAATTGATCTTAAATGCTCTTTTTTTTTTCAATTTATTTATTTTCAGAAAAACAGTATTCATTATTTTTTCACCACACCCAGTGCTCCATGCAAGCCGTGCCCTCTATAATACCCACCACCTGGTACCCCAACCTCCCACCCTCCCCCGCCACTTCAAACCCCATAACATCCTCTTTTTGTTTGTGTGTATTAGCTTTAAGGATCTCCACAATACTCGTATAATGTCTGGAATTAGAAGACATGTGGGAGCTTAAATAGAATTTGTCAAATTATTTCTCTTCTTACATTTAGATTTTTGAGCTCCTTGTAAAGGATAAAATTCATTTCAGCACTACTCACTGAATATTGGTCTTTGGAAGCTGCATTGAATGGGCCAGAGGCAAGAACAGGTTTGTGTGTGGAAGATAGAAGTGGGAAGATTTTTTTAGTTAAGTTAAAGCTACACTTTGGAGTTTGGAATGAGGCTGACTGATCTTGAAAGGAAATGGACAGAGTTCGCTACATTCAGACTACATAGTTCAGACTCATCAGTCTGAAATTTTCATGATTATTTTGCGAGAATATATTTTCTAGGTGATTTTTTTTAATGGTACGTTAACGGTATTCAATAACATAGACTGAAATGCACACATTATTTTCCTTTATAGGTCTCTCAGCCCTACCAGACTGAGTTCCAAGAGAATAGGGATAAGGTTTTGGAATCCTCTGAATCCCCAGGTCCTAGTACACCGACTGTTAAATAAAGGGCTAGGGAAATTAATACATTATTGTATCAATCAATCAATCCATTAGAAAGTGATTCAATATACCTCTCCCAAATTCTGACCAATTAGTCTGGCTTTATACAAGTCAGTAGATAAACCAATACTTATTAAGATTCTACTATTTATGTAGTCATACACTTGAATATATTTTGGAGAATATTTCAATAGTGCATATTCTCAAGAAGCTACAATCCAATCCAATCAAGTGAAAAGAGAGAATCACACTATGAAACAACAATGAAGAGCCAGCACAGGGACCAGGATCTAGAGGGCACAGGACACAGCTGCCTAAAGGCCCGGCATAGATAACCCACCCACAGGTGTATAAGCTAAGCCAATGCTATTGTTGTATGCCATTGAGATTTGGGGATACTTATATGTTAATGGCTAATCTAAATACTTTCAATATTCAATCCACTGTAACATTCTGGAGTTTGCTTTCAAAATTCCCTTACAGTCCCAATCTAACCCACTTTTGTCTCACACCTGACCCATGGCTACCACCTTATTGGCCCTCCTGCTTCCATTTTCCTCCTCCTCATTTTTTGCCACACTACATCCAAAATGATCTTATAAAATGCAAATTTGAATAAATCTCCCAATTTTCAAAAGGCCTGCAGGGTCCTAGGTGGTATATTCCCTGCCTCGTGCCTGGCCTCTCTTGCTCACACCCAAGTCACACTGGCGTTATTTATTTATTTATTTATTTTGCAGTTTTAAGAATATGCCACGTGCCTTCCTTTTTTGGATCTTTGCCCAGATTACTCTGTAGATGAGAAAAGCAATGCTTTTCTCTAAACCTTACTTCTTTTATCCTGATTCATTTCTACTTACCTTTCACCCTTACCTGAAATGCCACATAACAAGCCTTCTCTGACCCTAGGTCTATGATAAGAACTCCCTACTATGTGCTCCCATGGCATCTTGTGTTTTTCCTTGATGTTACTTGTCACCATTAGTTATTACGTAGCTGCTAGCGTGATGCAGACTAGTAGAATTGGTCTTCTCCACCAGACCAGGGCGGCAGGAATCATGTATCTCTTGCTGACTACTGGATATTCGGTATCTCCAGTACATTCTGGCCCCCAGTAGGTGATGAGTAAATGTTGGCTTAATTAGCTTTGAGATCAACTAATGGGCTTTTTCAGATTCTTTTCCGTACCCTGAAGCACATCAAAACTATCTGAAACATTAAAGAAAAAAAAATCTTGCCTCTAGTCCTTGTTACTTTAAAATGAGAACAAATGTATTGATAAAGGAAGATGCATACTTATGTGATATTGCAGCACTTTCCTGTCCTCTTTCACCTGTAGTCCACAAGAGTGTTGGACAAATAACATCTCACTTCCTGAAACAAGAAATCTACAATTCATTAAATATTTCAAACTTTAATCTAGATCCATAAGTATTTCAAACTTTAATAGATACTTTAGATGGATAGATAGAATGGATGAGCTGATAGATCAAAAGATTGATAGATCAACAGACAGAGAAATAGAGTCAGACAGAATACAGCTAGGTAACCAATGTAAGGTAACCAGTATACCTAGCTTGGTTCACTCATACATCTGTGGGTAGTCATCTGGAAGTCAGCTGATCTGGGCTGGGTGTGGTTGAGACATCATGTCTTCCAGCCCAGGCTACAGCTGCCATACAATCTCTCCTTCCTTATTCTATTAACTAAAGCATGTTCCATGGATAGACCTAAGTCAAGGGCCAAAGAAATATGTTCTCTAATAGGAAGAACCATAGTCATGGGACAAAGTGCTTATATACAGGGAAGGGCAAAGGTCAAGGTTTGGGACAAATATGCAATGTACTACAAGATATAGGAAATGCATATATTAAAGCAGGGTATCTGTATACTACCAATTAGATAGGGAAGTGATCTAGTTAGTGTGTACGATTTTTCACAGCATTTGTAAAGAAGTTCTCTACATCATCCTGTTTTCTGTTCTTCAAATACTATGTATGACAGCTTATAACGTCTTTTTGTTTTATATTTAAATATGAAGACATTTATATCGTGCATTCTTATTCTAGTGTTCAACTACAAATGGGATAACCATTTTTGTCAATTTGTGGGGTTTCTTTAGATTTATTTATTTATTTACTTATGAGAGAAAGAGAGAGAGCATGTGCATGCGTGTGGGGGAGGGGAAGAGGTGGAAGGAGAGAGAGAATCCACAAGCAAACTCCCCACAGAGTGCAGAGCCTGATGCAGGGCTTGAACCCCGTGATCATCACCTGAGCTGAAACCAAGAGTTGGCTGCTTAACGGACTGAGCCACCCTGGTGCCCCTCAATTTGTGTTTTAAATCGTAGAGATAAAATTGATCCCAATACTACTCCCCTACAACTTCATGTCATTATAATTTACTACATGTTTTAAAAATATATAAAATTATATGTAAGTTAAAATATGTATTTAAAGATTAGCTGTAAATATCAATCATCTTCTGAAGGAAAAAAGAGTTTTTGTTCCAATGATGATGAGTCTCAATTTATCTGACAGTGTGATTGGGTCTGTATGATGAGTCTCAATTTATCTGACAGTAAGATTGGGTCTGTATGATGAGTCTCAATTTATCTGACAGTAAGATTGGGTCTGTAAGATGAGCAAGGCTCAGAGCCACTGGTCTCAGTGCCCTCACAGAGCCCTGCCAAGCTCTTTGGTGTTCAATTTCTAATAGGTTCCCAAATCACAATGATCCACATACTTTATGATTTCCAAATCCACATAGTATTAGCCAACCATGTTCTATCTGCATGACTGGGCTGGGTAAAAATAGTCTTTCTTAACTGTTTTCAGTTTCAATAACCATCTTTGAAATTTATATATTCTGTTTCCAGCACAAATCACTACATACTCAATTAAAAAACAAGGAAATCTGAGCAACTTGCTTAAATCATTTGCAGTAGGAGGCACCCTAGGTTGAGCCACAAAATTTTATACCTTGGACAATACATGACATATTTAAAAGACAAATGAGTAGAGGAAAGACCAAAGGAAGCAAACGTATAGAATACTTAAGGATTTTAACCTGAGAGAATGTCAATTAAAGTTCAGGGGAAAGTAAATGACTATAATTAATACCTGTTAACTGCTTTTGGCCTTCAGGCTCACCCTGTCCAATGATGCATAATAATTAGAAAACATTTCATTACCAGCTGGCATCAAAGGATTAAATGTGTGTGAAAGAGCTTTGCAAACTGTAAAGTTATGAAACAAGGTAGCTGTTATTTCCATTATTAATATCAAAAGATGCACCAAGTGGACAGGCCATTGAAACCTCACCAATAAATATTTAGTGACTAATAAACTTTGAATACTATGTATATGTATCGTAAGTAGAATATGTGTTGATTGCTCTTCCCACTAGTCACAAAAGCACAAGTCGGATTTAAGATTTGATTGAATTTTCTCTCTAATTTTGTCATATTAAGGCCACCAATTTATTTTTAAGTATAAATTCCTAACAAAATTAATATGAAGAGAGGCTATACTTCTACATAGGTTTAAGGGGAAGGGAAACTTCAAAGTGGTCCCATATATTGATCATGATCCTTCTCATATATAAGTTTAAAAAGTGAAAGAAACAATTTCATGGTGAGAGAGGTTCAAGCATTACCTACTACCATGCAACCAGTAAATATTGTATGTGGGATTCAAATGAAAGATCAACCAGATTCCTTTGTCCAATATGCCCCTCAGTGTAAAACACTGTATTAGAGATTTAATTTCATTACATATAGACATGTGAGTATGTATATTCAAAATTAATACTCACTAAAATCAAAATCCATATTAATTATAAAAACAAATGTTTACTCTAAGAGTTTGGAGTCTTCTGAAAGATGTAAGAAAGATATGAAGCAGTGAAACTTTCCATCTCCAGAGCTGATCCACTGAAGAGTAGATCAATAATTGGTTGCAAAAGTTGGGTTTGTTTATTGAGATGTTTTCGCAGGTGACCTGATGACCAAAGACACCATTCCATACTAAGCATTTAAACATGATTTATTTGACTGGCTTGAGCAGAGTACTCATGGTGGGATTGCTTCATTTAATCATACAAGTACCTTCTGTGAATGAGGCATTTTGCTAGAAAGGAAAGTTACAGGATTGAGCAAGCCATACTACCTGCCTTTAAAATATTTAGATCCTGGGGTGCCTGAGTGGCTCAGTGGGCTGAGCCTCTGTCTTTGGCCCAGGTCATGATCTCAGGGTCCTGGGATCGAGCCCTGCATTGGGCTTTTTGCTCAGCAGGGAGCCTGCTTCCCCCTCTCTCTCTGCCTGCCTCTCTGCCTACTTGTGATCTCTCTCTCTATCATATAAATAAATAAAAACTTAAAAAATAATAAAAAAATTAAATGTTTAGATCCTAATGGGAAGACAGGTCTGTATATTAATAACAACAAACAAAGTTAAGAGGATAGAGAAGAAAGGAGTGAAATTACTACATGCCAAGGTTTTCATCATAATTCAAGACAAATCACTAATAGTATTTTAGCCTTGATATTTATAATTACAGAACATATATTTGATTAGGTGGCCTATACTTTTGAGACGCCCTCACAATGAAAATATACTGTTTATAACAATAGGAAAACAAGAAAAACTGCAAATTTAAAAGAATTGAAAAAAAAAACAAAAATCAAATGATTATTCTTACACTTTTTTACTTTATCCAAGTGATAACAATCTGTTAGAACTTGCGTATGTTCTTACGTTTTCCTTTTTATTTCCATATTACCAAATACTACATGAATTAAGCTGAAAGAACTCAGGACATCATGTGGTATTTGTCTATATTTCTTCTTCCCCATGTCACGACCCATTCATAAGAGTCACTTCTGCACAAAATATAGAAAATTAAAGCAACAGTGTGATCGAGTTAAGCATCACTTTAAAATTCTGTTACATATTCTTATAAAAACAAGGCTGTATATATATATTTTTTTTAAAAAAAAAAGCTCCTAAAAAGCAAGTTTACAGCATACAAAAGCTTAAGAGAAGAAGTTATCTATCTTTTAAGCAGGTAAAGCAGTGAAACGGAAAGATGAGAAAGCAGGGTGGAGGAGGGTAACAATTACCCACGATGGTGTGCACTGCTCTACAGAGTATACACCTGAAAATTCTAGGTTTCAGTTTGAAAACCAATGGTAGTTACTTAGGAAATGACACTTCTTGTTCTGGGAATTGGGAATCCCTACCTGCAGCAATGTCACTGCATGACTTGTGACAGGGAAGCCTTAATGCATTTTGTATCATAACTCTTCCTCTGGGTTTTACTTTCATTTGTTTAGAACGTTAAATACAGTGTCACAAGCAAATCAGTTGTCTACATCTAGTCATCACAGACTAATTTGTCTGTCTGAAAGCTCCTTTATTTTATAAGGGAAGAAACTGCTGTTTAAAAAACAGAAGCCACAGCTCTGGGGCTTAGTTTCACCTCGGCAAAGTTAAGATGTTGAATTACATGACCTCCGAGTCTCTCGGAGTTCCAGATCCTGTAGTTCTACCATCTGGTCACCTCAGGCTATAGAGTTCAATGAAATACTTACCATGCAGACAGACCCACTGAAAAGTGTTTACGAATAAGTTAAAATAAAAGTACCTTAACGTTTAGATTTTTTGCTAGTCTAAGCTAAATTTTTTAAAAGAGCAATACAAGGGTTTGCCATTCTCTTCTTCCACACAACAAGGTCTCTCTCAAATAAATCCACAGTTCATTCAGTAGACTTGTTTAAATAGTGACTGTCAAAATATCCAAAATTTAGGCCTGAAAATGAACTTGAGATTTTACTGAGACTATAGAAAAGGAATAACTAACTATAAATACTGTATCTATATCTGAAGCTAATGAACCTGATTAAATCACAGTTACCTTTGTAATAAATATGCCAAAACATGGCAACTCTCCATCAAATTATATTGTGCTCTATTGTAATGGTGTCAGACATGTTTTAACTTGAATTGCAGAAGTATTTACACAGTAATTCATTTAAATTGCTATACCTTGAGATTCTGTCACATTCATGATCATCTACTGTGCACAGAAAATGTAACTACGATTTTCCTTAAAGTAACCAATGAAATGTCAGAAAATGTGACTCTATACCCCACCTCCGCTACCTTCCTGATGCCCACATTAACTCAAATCATCCAACTCATATGTTGTAGTGCAAGTGTCCAGGAGATGCCAAGTTGTGCAGTTCAGTCTTGTTACTTTGCTAAGTCCGTATTAGACTCTGAAAAATGAAACTAGTTAGAGCACACACAATCTTAGTGTGAATTATTAGGGGGAAAATAAGATACTAGGGTTAGAAGGAGGTAGGAGGGGGAAAAGAAAATTTTACATGTTGAGACCAAGTTAGACTTTATGTTCAGAGTTCTTAGAACCTATAGCCTGAATGTACAAACTTAGAATGTTTTGCTGAGAATGAGCTAAAATGTAAGAACAAGATTAGAAACCTCGCGACTCAGAATTCTTTGTGCTCCAAGGACACGTAGAATTAGTAGATGCAAGGAAAGCAAAATGGTGGTGATGATTTCACATGTGTATGCATATCCCCAAACTCATCAAATTGTGTGCATAAAATTTTCATTTTTTGTATAACAATGATACCTCAAAAAAGCTCTTTAGAAAAAAGAAACTCTGAAAGATGGATTTACTTTTTGGTATTCACCTCAGAAAAACCTGGAAATCATAGAAATAGACAAGAAAACATTTTTTCTTCCTGTATGTCCAGGGTCCATCACCATGGCTTTCTCTCTTGGTTTTGCAGGAGGATCAAAGAATTGCAATGAGCAAAAGAAGAAGGAATGTGTCCTTCGTGGTTCAATAAAATAAATAATATTATAAATTAATATTTGTATAACACTTTACATTTTACAAACTACTTTTGAAGGTCGAACAATGTTGGGGATTAAACGGTCAAAAACAAACACACTCTGAGCTGAGAAATATTGAATCATTTTTTGCAGAAAGAGTATGACATCCAATTTTTTCCCAGTGGAAGATTAAAAAAATTATCAGGTTGGTTCCTAAACAAAAAGTTATTATTCTTGCTGAAAGAAGTAAGATACGTGGACCTTCCAATTACGGAAGTGGGACAGCCAACATAAACAAGAAAATTAGGAGAAAGAATGCCATCTGTTGTTAAAAAGTAGAGTCAGTTATTATGCAGAACTTAATAGAAAAACCACAACTTCATCAAAACTAAATTATAAAGATTTGAACTTTGGACAATAACATGAGCAGAGTCTAGGAATAATCTGCAAAAAGCATTATGAACAATGAAGCAAGAAGGCATCCCGTTCCAGTGAAATTGGAAAACAGCAAAGAATTCTTAGCATGTGGGAGAACATGAACCCAAATCCAAAGAAAAGCACTCCTTTAGTCTCCATCCCTAAACTCCTTTACCAACTTCTTCACTTTCTTTGTAGAAAAGAAGTAGAAAAATTCCAAACTCCACTACTCCACTTCATAGTGGAATAATGTATCTATGTATAGGCTAGCTGTGTCATTATATAAAGTTCCTGTTAAGTAGCATGGCTTTCTTTTTTGATGTACTGAGACCAATTTCAGTGTGTGTGTGTGTGTGTGTGTGTGTGTGTGTGTGTTGGTGAGGGGGGATTGCGGGGAGGAGGGAGCTCCTACACCAACAAAAAGCAATTCTCTGGATGCCATCAGGGTGTCTTACAATTCAGTTTAATTCTGACTCTATCTTCCCAGAGACAGCATCAACTCAGACAAGGGTTCGGTACTACAAGAATGACTCTTCCCACCCCTTCAGATTCCAATTGCAAACCAGGTTATCATTTCTACTTCTGATCCACCAGCTAAAGACTGGGGGTTCTACAACCCCCTCCTTGGACTTTAGATGCCAGTCACAAGCCCAGGTTCGTACCGTGTTTCTGATCGACTGGCTATAGGTCAAAGGTCCCCAGGACTCCCTCCTTGGGTTTGGCTACTTTGCTAGGGCAGCTCACAGAACTCAGGAAATCCGTTTACTTGTGAGATGGCTGGTTTGTTATAAAAGAATATAATTCAGTAGCTGCCGGATGAAATATATGCATAGAACAAGATAGGGAGAGGGCTTGGTCCTTCCATGCCCTCTCTGTCTATGCCACTCTCTCCAAATCCCCACTCTCTCCAAACCCTCTCCTTCTGCTTTATTTTGTTTTTAATGGAGGCTTCATTACAAGGATATGATTGTTAACTAATCGGCCATTGATGATTGATTCAACCTCCAGGCCTCCCCTCTCCCTGGAGGTCAGTGGGGTGAGACTGACAGTTTCAACCCTCTAATCACATGGTTGGTTCTACTGGTCACCAGCCCCCATCCTTGGGTCTCATTAAGAAACATTTCATTATATAACAAAAGACACCTTTATTCCTCTCATATTTAGGAAATTCTAAGGGTTTTAGGAGCTCTGTGCCAGAAAGAGGGAAGAAGACCAAATATGTATGTTTTATGAATCATAATATCATACTTCCTTAGTCTCAATTTACCCTTTGTTATCTTCAGAGATTTCTGACTTAAAGAAGTCCTTCAACTATGTTTACAGATGGATGTGAACTGTGTGGACATTGGGAGATTCTTAAGAGTTAAAATTTGATGACTTAAATAAATAAAGCAAACCTAATGAAGTTTAATTCTCTCTGAATATTTTAAATTATCACAAATATAACCACATTTGGTATTCACTAAATTCATGTGGAATCAATGGGGCAGGCAATATTAATTCTACTTTATGTTATTAAAGGAATTTATTCAAGCTCATACAGTTTATAAGTGTAGAGAGAAAAAAGTTTCCTTCTACCCTTTTAGGCTCTTCAGTTGGTCTAATAATTAAATTGACATAAAAGAGATTAATAGGAGAAAGACAAAGTTAATTTCAGATATATAGGAGTCCCATGAAAATACGAAATCCAAGGACAAGTCAGGAGGTTAAGGCTTATATGCCATCCTAAGCTAAGGAATGGGATAGGGGCCTGAGACTTCAAAGGGGTGGAGGGTAATTCACAAGACAGAAAGAAGAGCAGGTGTTTGGTAATTAGATATTTGCCTTGATGTACAGATAGCTCATTTAGATAAAATTATTTCTGGTAATAACTCTCTCTCTGAGCCAGGTCCCCTACATAAATTCTTTAAGGAAGCTAAGGGAGAGGTAAAAGTTTTTCTGGAGTCTACTTTGTCTTGATTGCTTTTTGCTCAAAATAATCCACTTGCCAAAGTGGATTTTTGAGGTCATATATTCTGTTTCTCTTCAGAATCATCATAACCTATTTGATATTAGCTGTTATCAAACCAGAACTAGTTCTAAGCAGAGAACTCTTTGCTCTGACCAAAGTCACACTGAAAGTTTACAAATATTTCAGGTAAAAATAATTTAAAGTTTCTCTACCCTTCTATTCAATTTAAAACCCCATTTTTCCCAATAATGCCAAGCCAAATTCTAGTTTTTTTTTAACCATAACAGTTAAATTTTCTGATTTATATCATCTAGGAAATTAACTGCAACACTTAAATTTTCTGATTTGTATTTCATTTCGGATAATATTTTTCATAAAAATAAAACTAACCATTGGAACAATCAGTGTAATTTCTATATTCAAATGACAAATTTTGCCCACTGATTTTTCCTGGATGACATATTAGAAAAGGTTTACATTAGGGAAATACCAACATAAACCCACTGAAGTGGCTAGAATTTCAACAACCAAAAATTCTGAGTTTTGATAAGATGGAGTACCTACACTGTTTGTGAAAATCACTTTGGGAAAATGGGCAGCAACTATTAAAGCTGAACAAAGTAGTACATGCGTTGCTGGGTGTCTAACAGAATCACATACATATAAATTCCGAAAACCACGGACAGGAAATTACCCAGCTTTACTCATGACAACACCAAACTGGAAATAATCCAAATATTCCAAGGAAGCCCAGAAGGCCAACTCCAACTTGTTACCTCTTTTGTAAAGTCTTGGAACACAACCACATCCATTCATTTACCCATTGTCTATGGCCACTTTCATGATGCAATGTCAGAACTGAATAGTTGTAAAGAACAAATCATATGATCCATCAGGCCTCAAATACTATCTGGCCATTTGCAGAAGAAATGTACTAACTCCCAATCTACAGTATACCAGCCTAAATGTTTTGGGGGGTATATTCATATAGTCGAATACCCTTCAGCAATGGAAATAAATAAACTGCTACTATATGCACCAATATTGATAAACCACACTTAAATAATAATAAGTTAAAGAAGAAAGAAACAAATAATCTATACTCTACAACTGACTCTACTTAGGTAAATTTCAGAAGTTAGCAAAACTTTACCTTTTTGACCTTGGATAACACTGGGAACGGGATGGTATTTGTGATTGGAGGGGTTATAAAGGGGCTTCTAGATGATGGAAATGTTCTGATTTGAGCAGTATTTAGAAATATTTTCTAATAATTCATTGAGATATTCTTTTATATTTTGTGTACTTTCTTAATCTCTATTATACTTTGCCATAAAAGTACAAAATCTTAAATATAAATTTTACAAAAATGTAACCAGATGAAGAAAAACAAATTTAACAGGCTTCTTTTCCTGGAAGAAGAACATTGCTCAGCTACTTGGGGTAGGGGATGAGACCCCCACCTCTAAAGGGATGCTATAGGTAGAATAATGAACCCCACACACACCCATGATGTCCACATCCTAAAAATCTAGAACCTGCAAATATGTTAGCTTAAAGGAGAACAGGGACTTTGCAGCAGTGATTAAGATAAAGAATCACACAAGATAAGTCACATAAGTCTTTAAAAATAGAAAGTTTTGGGGCATCTGCGTGGCTCAGTGGGTTAAAGCCTCTGCCTTCGGCTCAGGTCATGATCCCAGGGTCCTGGGATCAAGCCCCACATCGGGCTCTCTGCTCCGTGGGAAGTCTGCTTCCTCCTCTCTCTCTCTCTGCCTACTTCTGATCTCTGTCTGTCAAATAAATAAATAAATAACCTTTAAAACAAAAATAAAAACAAAAGTAGAAAGTTTTGCCCAACCATAAACACTAATAAGTGCCATAAAGAAGGTAGGGCAGGGGGAGGTTATATGCTAGATTTACTGGGGAAAAGAAGACCTAATTCAGCTAGGATAGCCAAGAAAGACCAATCTTGGTAATACAGAGTGAGCAAAATGTTGGGGAAAAAAGCATCCAGCTGGAGTACTGGAATGAAATGTTCCAAGCACAGGGAAGAGTTGCAGCAAAGACCCCAACGCAGACAAGATCAGAGGCTTCTCAAGTCGAAAGATTCATGTGGCCATTGTGAATGGTGGGAAGTGAGGACCCAGATCTGGGTGAGGTCTTTTAGGCTATGGTAAGGATGGAATTTTATTCTAAATGGACTGAGATAACGTTCTCCAGTTTACATTTAGAAATTTACATTCTGACTACTGTAGAGAAGATAGTTTAGAACAGGGGAGGAGATGTGAGGGGAGATGGAAGGGAAAGGTATCAGCTGGTTGCAAAGTTCCAGTTGAGAACTGATGGTGGCTTGGACTTGGGTTTTAGCAATAGAAATCATCAGAAGTGGCAGGATTCGAGACATTTCTTGGAGGGACAACTAACAGGATTGTCTGAGATTAGGTATAGAGGATACAGGAAGGAGAAGAATCATGGCTATCTCCCAGGATTTTGACCTGAGTAATCAAATGAATGATGGTGATACCCTTGTTGGAGCATATCTCCAGACAAATTCCATATATATTGATGATTCAGTTTGGGTCATATATGTTTTATGTGGTCCTTGCAGAAAACCTCCTGTTGTAATCCGAAATTTCATTTTACATTATCAGTCTTATGTTCCTTAATAAGCTTTAGTCTCCCGATTAATGGGTTCCCTTTGTAAACCGCCAAGCTAGTAATGCCTATCAACACCACACTAAACAACGGAAAACATCACAGTGACTATGCAGTAAGCTGATGACCGCCACAACGAAAGCCAAAAAGTCAAGCTGAAATACAAATCCACAATTGAGTTTCAGGAAGGCCAGGCTTCAACAAATGTCATTGGGGTGAATTACTGAACAATGTTCTGATAAAGATCCCATGGATTCCAAATGAGCTGACCCTGCCCTGACTCGCTGAATAATTAACTGCTCACATCCTAAATCACATGGAAGGTAAAAGTTGTTGCCAACTGGGTTTAAGACATCCTTGAAGACAGATACTAGTAACTGTGCAGGGTTCTATAATCCAGTGCTTGGCTCACATTGTTTCCTTCTAAAGTATTCTTTCCCCCTTCTCCCTTCCCCTGACAGGATGAAATCTCCCTTTCGTATGTGACCCCATAACACCCTCATCAAAACATTTAATTCACTACCTATTTACTGTCTACTCTTAAGACTTTTATCCCATTGGACAAACTATCCCTGCAATACAGAACAATAACTCAAATAGCTTACCTGGAAAAAAAACCCAAAATATCCAAGTTGGCCCTTTTATTTTCACTTCCTGCCAAGCAAACGATCTTGTGATGAACTATGACTTCCCTTGAAGTTTTTCCTATTAGAAAATAATTCTCTGATCATTTTGGTTGGAAAATACAAGTTACATTTCTCATTGTCTTTTTAATTCACTTATCAGTCACCACAAGATGGATTCACTTTGAAAGGGTCATCCAGTCTGGTTTCTGATTTTGCTGACAGTGAATACCCCCTGCCTAGTCCCTTTGGGAGGCAGCCAGCTGGCCTCTGCTGGCAACAACTTGACTCTATCACATCTCATTCAGTTTAAACTTCAACCCTATGAATTGGCATTTCGTGGTTTGTTTCATTGCTGATTTACTGATGGATAGTAAAATACTTTCTTGTTAAATGGTTGGTTAAAAACAATCATTATTTTCCTTTAATTGTTGGTTTTTAAGAGATTCAATGCCTTAGCAATTTTATTATTAAACCAAAAATGTGTACACCAAAATAATTTTCAATTTTATTGTGAGATTTACGGATAAAAAGTATTTTAAATATATCATTTCCACCTGCACAAAGCTCTTCTGGAAAACTAGTGCTGATAAAAATGATTAATGCTTCCAATACATTGACTGAATCTGTCATTGTACCTGCTTTTCCACTGTAATATAATATTTACAATAAGCCACTGGGAGCCAAAAGCCCATGTCTTCCATTGTCTGTATTGCTTCTTAGACACCTCTCCTTTGATCTTATTTTGTAGCCCTGAGAAGTGTGCCACACTGTAAAATACATAACATCAGAACTGAGGACTTCACTGCCCTCCTTCCATGCTGCCTTCTACACATCCTAGTGCTCTATCACTCGCACGTGTGCACGTGGGCACACGTGCACGTGCACGCACACACACACACACAACCTTCCTGATCATCTTTATAAAAGTGTTACAGGCAATCAGCATGTTTTTACATTTGTGTGCATCTACTCTTGCTCCCTAAATGTTTAACTGAAACAGACTGTGATTACCAGCGCCAGAACTGGGATATTCCTGGTTCCTTCACAAAGCTGCCTGGGCTCAGTGGAGCTGGGCATCCTTTCTACTGGATCCTCATCCCTTAGTGCTCTTTTCCAGGAAGAGAATATGCGGAATGGATGTGAAGCCAGAAGGATTCACTTAAAATACTAGCAGCGGTTCTTTTTCCTTTAAGGAGCTGGTTAAAAGGGATTCTGGCCAGAATTTTCTTGAGAACTTTCAAACACACTGAAGAACTTAAGTTTGCATTTTCCAAAAATTTCTTTTCTTGAAGGAGTTGATTTCTCATGATCCATTTTCTCCTTCACACCTCACCTTCCAAACTAGGGTCTATTTTGAATGAGGTACTGGAGAGCGAACCAGCGATGCCTAAGAAGAGCATGAGCTCCCTCTCGTGGGGCTTAGAAATCACTTCTGATTCCATCGATGTGGATGGAACTAGAGCGTATCATGCTTAGCGAAATAAGTCAAGCGGAGAAAGACAACTATCATATGATCTCCCTGATATGAGGAAGTGGTGATGCAACATGGGGGCTTAAGTGGGTAGGAGAAGAATCCATGAAACAAGATGGGATAGGGAGGGAGACAAACCATAAGTGACTCTTAATCTCACGAAACAAACTGTGGGTTGCTGGGGGGAGGGGGTTTGGGAGAAGGGGGGTAGGGTTATGGACATTGGGGAGGGTATGTGCTTTTGGGTAAATTGGAAGGGGAGGTGAACCATGAGAGACTATGGACTCTGAAAAACAATCTGAGGGGTTTGAAGTGGCGGGGGGGTGGGAGGTTGGGGTACCAGGTGGTGGGTATTATAGAGGGCACAGCTTGCATGGAGCACTGGGTGTGGTGAAAAAATAATGAATACTGTTTTTCTGAAAATAAATAAATTGGAAAAAAAAGTTAAAAAAAAAAAAAAGAAAGAAAGAAATCACTTCTGAAACTTGAAGCTCCAGCCGCTCAAAAACTGGTGAATTTCTAAAGTCCCGGACTCCAAGAGAAGGTGTGGCACCTTGTCCCGTCCTCACTAATGCATCAATCCCCATTTCGAGCTCTGTTTAGTTGCTGCCAGAATTTCTCTCGACTCTTCAAATCCATCCTAGAACCATGATTATGTGTTACAAAATTTAAACTTTCATAAAGTATTTAATTTATTTTGTTTGAGATCCGTAATTCAGTTGTAACCAAAAAATAGACCATTTGCTTTAGTAAATTTACATTTCACAGAGTACAGTCACATAACATGATTTCATGCAAACTGTGTCATAACTGAAAATGTGGTATTAAAATTCTCAGTGTCAGGTGTGGAGTCAGCGGGGGGATAAACGCGAACCTGACTCTTCAGGCACCAAATCGAACTTTCCTTCCATCCCGCTCAACCTTTGCCCTTCCACCTTTACAGTCTTGCTGTTTCTTCTGCCAGGGGACTCTTCTTCAAGCTTCAAAGTCTCAGATCATTGTCTCAATGCTTCCTTCTTCAAAACTTTGAAGCCAAATGTATAATTGCAAAATTAAAACAAATCAACTGGCTTGGAAGCCAGATGTTTCTAATGCGAAAATTGTGCATCAGTTAAACAAATACCTCTCTCCACAGCCATAATATTTTTAACAAAAATTTAAGATAACTGTGGTAGGCATTTGGGAACAAAGTGTTTGAAAACAAAGTCTCCCCAAAATTCTGAACATAAGGTTTCCACTCCAGTATCCTTTTCATGTCTGATAATGCAGAAACAACTACTGAATCTGAGGGAAACTATGTCAAAATCTCATTTATCCAAACCAGGTCACTGACTGAATCTTAATCAAATGATAAATGATACCTGTTACACACCAGGAAACGCATTACAGGGCTCATTACAAAGAGATAAGTGACATTTTACTTATCCCCTTATTTATCCTGTCTAGTTCGTATCTACTTACTACCAGAAAGCAATATGGAGGGCGCCTGGGTGGCTCAGTTGGTAAAGCGATTGCCTTTGGCTCAGGTCATGATACTGGAGTCCCAGGATCTAGCCCCACATGGGGGTGTGGGAGCTCCCAGGTCAGGGGGGAGTCTGCTTCTCCCTCTGACCCTTCCCTGTCTCGTGCTTTATCTCTCTCTCATTCTCTCAAATAAATAAATAAAATCTTTTTAAAAAAAGAGAGAGAAATAAAGAAAGCAGTACGGAGTCTGAAAACCAACCTTCTATTTACTGACTGTGTCCTTGGGTGAGTTACTCATCCTTTCTGAGACTTGGTTTCCTCACATTAAAATTAAGGTGACAATACAGCTTACCTCATTAGGGTTGTAGGAGGATTAAATGATTCAATTCATGGAAAGTACTAAGTATCTGGCACAGACTAAGTAGTCCATAAATGTAATTCTTAGTAGTACATTAATATTGTTAATCTACGAGCCGTATAAGTGCCTTATATCTTGCTACTTTTGTCCCATTCCTGGTATCTAAACATCTTGCCTATTTGGGGTTTTTCTTTTTTTAAAGATTTATATATTTATTTGAGAGGGAGAGAGAGCACAAGTGAGAAGGGCAGAGGGAGAGAGAATCTGAAGTTGACTCCACTCTGAACAAGGGTCTCCACATGGTGCTCCAGCTCATGACCCTGAAATCACGACCTACCCCAAACCAAGAGTCAGTTGCTTAACCGACTGCACAGTCCCAGGCTCCCCACATCTTGCTTAGTTTTGACCCCTCTTGGCTCACATACAGTTGCCCTGGTCTTTTACACTTTGTTCTTAATCTTTTTTCCCTTCTATCATCCGCTCTAGCCCTCAGTAGTGATGATGGGTAGGGCCCAGCTGCGCCTTCCTGCTAAGCTGACTTCCATTGCCCTGATCACTGGTCTGGCCACATACTCCCTGGTCCAGCAGCAATGCCTAATCCTAACTATACATGTGCCACCTCAAGCATACTTCTCCTATGTTCTATAGAAAATTAGGACAAGGATATGGGTACTGACTCTCGCACTCAAAGTCTCTGTTTGATTAGCAACCCTTTTCCATGTTTCTCAGACATCAGCCATCCAATGTATAAGTCAGATCAAGAGAAATCCAACAACAAAAAGTGTCATTTGGTCATTCATTTTTTTAAAAAATCTATTTAGGTACAATGGAAAATGAAAGAGACTGCTGCAACCAGAGAGATTTCTGGCCACATTTTTACAACATTATTCACAAAAGCCAAGAGGTGGAAGTAACCAAACATCCATTGACAGATGAATGAAGAAAGAAAATGTGATACATATATAGGATGCAATAGTATTCAGCCTTAAAAGAGACAGAAATCCTGTCATATGTGACAACATGGAGAAGCCTGGAGGACTCTAGGCTAAATGAAATACACCAGTAATGAAAAGACAAATGCTATATACTCCACTAATATGAAGAATCTAAAGTAGCCAATTCACAGAAACAGAAAGGAGAGTGGTTTCCAGGGGCTGGTAGGGAGAGCGAAAGGAGGAATTGTTCTTCAATGGGTTGGGAGTTTTCCAGAAGAACAAGTTCTGGAGATCTGTCCAACAATAATACAAATATACGTAACATGACTAAACTATTTTAAAGTTCTTAACCATTTAAAAAATGGTTCGGGGCACCTGGGTGGCTCAGTCGGTTAGGCATCTGCCTTCCTCTCAGATCCTGATCCCAGAGTCCTGGGATCGAGTCCTGAATCGGGCTCCCTGCTCAGCAGAAAGCCTGCTTCTCCCCCTCCCATTCCCCCTGCTTGTGTTTCCTCTCTCCCTGTCTGTCTCTCTTGTCAAATAAATAAATAAAATCTTTTTAAAATATTAAAAAATTAAAAATTGTTCAGGTGGTAAAAATGGTGTTATATGTTTTAATTTTTTTTTAAAAAGGGCTGCTCAAATCTTCTTCAGCATTCTGTGTGTGTGCATGTGTGTGTTTTCTTCTTGCTGACAGAAGTGAATAAATTGCAGTGTCCAATCACCACAACTCCTCCAAACAAAGCAGCCTGCCGTGACAAGTTTAGTATGGGTGATGAAGGGGCAAGAAATCCATGCATGGAGATAACCCAGCTGAAAGAAATGAAGGATAGTCCTCTCTTTCTCCCTCCTTAGAGAAGAACTTACAGGTACCCAGAGTAGACCAAAGATAGACCCCTAGTACCACAGCATGAGGATTCTATATAAGTGTTATTACATATATGTGATTGCAGTCCTCATTACTAATGATAACATGTGAAACTGCTTGGTAAACAGTAAAGAGTATTTCTATCCTGTAATATATTCTCCACCAGTGTTCAAGCTGCCTTCTTTTCGGTATGCCCAATAGAAAGCTTCAGGCACCCATCACCCAAAAGCCTCTCTCTCTGTCTCTCTTTGTCTCTGTCCCTCTCTCTCTCTGTCTTTCACACATACACACACTCCTATCTTAAAGTTTAACATCTCATAAATCTTGGGGGGGAAAAAAGTCTATTTCACCACTGTGATTACATTGCTGAGAACTTTATAAGTTTGGGACGGTTAATCCCAATAATGGCTTGGCCCATTTTTGTTGATGTTCTTGCTATCTGTGCTAATGCCAGACATGCCTATATTCATTTTCTAAAATGAGACACTTCCAATTTGCTCAACTTCCGTGTTTCTTCTTGAGTCAAGACAGTAGGCAGGAAAGTCATTATCAGTATATATCACAAGCTGGAATCTTTGGAAATGCAAAGTCATTTTGTAAAGTTCTATTAGTTGAATCTTTCTGTCTTTATAAAGCCTCAACTGTAAATACTGATATTTTCTTACTGTCTTGGAGACAAATTCCATTTTAGATCAGTAACCTCAGAGCACATGGCAGCTTCATAAATTCTTAGAGCTAAGTAGCAGGGAATCTGCAAAGTCCTTTACACATTATCTTTTAAATTCCCTACAGTAAGCCTATGAAACTAATTATTAACCTAATTTATGAATGATAAAGTTAAGATTTAAAGAGATTACATAACTTACATAGTAAGTAGAAGAGCAAAGATTTTTGACTCATCTGACCACACTCTATGCTTATTCACTGTGGCGCCACCTATAAACCCAATATCCCAAGCCTTGTAGGAAACCCCAGATTAACCTGTTATTCATTTTACCAGAACAACACTATAACCTACTAGGTGTATTTTAAAATGTCCCAATGCATTCATTCGTTTGTTCATTCACTCATTTATTCCTTTATTCATCCAGTAAGCATTGCTCCAGATGCTAGGAATAGGGTTACATAAATACCAAGTCCCTATGCTCATGGAATTTATGGTCTAGTCCTTATTCAAGTGGGCTTCATATCTGCACCCATGGAGAGCCTTCCTGTGGAGAGAGACACAGTGCTCTCTCCTTCGCAGAGAAAGAACCAGTGCAAGACAGAGAGACCACAGGCTATGCCGTAGAAAAAAAGCAATCATTCCTGCGAAGAATAACATTTCCTGTATTTCTGTTTGGGTCAAGGTTTACAAACCAACCTACCGAAGTTAGATGACTTTTCACGAATATTTTTAAATATGTCCTACATTATAAAGTTAGTCATGGATGTGCGCAAGCAGTTCTGTCCAAACTTTCCCTTTAAAAAAACACACACTCGCTCTTCAAATATCTTCTGCAGCTGTGATTAAAATCTTAAAGATCATCATTTTAGGAAGATGGCTGGGATTCTTTTTCCCTAAGTGCTCTACTTTTCATTCGCCCGGTCGTGAGCTCAAAGACGCTCCGTATCCAGCAAACGGGCCTTCACAAAACATGGTGCAATTAGAAACAAAACCAGTATCTTGACAAATGATTTATTTTCTCATCAAGCAGATTTTTTTCTAAAGTTACAGCCTCCAAGCGGCAAAACCAGACGTCACCCATAAGCTCACAAGTCTTGAGACTTCAATATTGCCAACTGAGCAACTTCCATGCCCCATTAAGTGTGCAGACTCGAAAATCCTGGATTTACCCTTCTTTTATTTAATAAGGGTTGATTAGCTTTGCAATTAAGCCATACAGTTCATAGGCTTTGCTCTGAAAGAGTACCCATCTCCTTACTGCCACTTAAAAAGTCTTCCTTTCAGTATAATAGCCTTTTCGAGTAGTTTCAATTGGAAAGAGCAGACAATATCTCACAGCACCATTTAACACCAACTCAGCCTACGAGTACACCAAGGAACAAGCAACCCTCTCCGTTTGCAGTTAATGAATCAAAGTTTAAGACGACAAATTGGCTCGCTGAGGCAAAATAGTTAATTAACTTTTAGTCAGAAATATTCATCCTGCTCTCCTGGCATAAACAAGTCTCATAAACTCTGTTTACTTACTCAAGTGTTTTTCTCCTCTTCCACATCCCTAGGCATCATTCAGAGCTCTTAATATATCATGTCAAAGTAGCTCCACAATTTTAATCCAATTTTTTTTATGTTTTCAGCCTACGAGACCCTCCCATCCCCCTGCAAAAAAAGAAAAAAAATCTCTTCATCATTGATTTAAGGTGTGTAGACACTGGAATATAAACTGTAAAGAACGAAAAGAAAAAGAAAAGAAGGGAAAGAAAAACCTCCAACATTAAACTCTGGAGGTTCCATCACTTTGGATGTTAATTGAATCAGACTTTGTGTTTCTTAAAGTAAACACATTAATTCCAAATGTTCGGTTAGCTCAGGCTGCTTCGCCCGTCAGGGGAGGCCGCAGACTGATGTTGTAGCAGAAGCTGGCGTGCGCAATTAGCAAAGAAGTTTAATGGCAACCACTCCAGACCCTCTTGCCTCTGGTACTTTACAGATGCAACATTTCCTTAAAACAACATTTTAAATATTAGCTAATAAGAGAACTGTGTCAACAGCTTTGATGGATTTATACTTGAACAGTCGTGGCATTATGCACTCCCTACCTGCTCTTCCCAAGTCACCTCTTGCTAATTTTTTCCCCAAGTATTATGTTTCTTCTGGAGAAAACATGCATACTTTCACTACCAACGGCATCTATTTGTTACTTTCTGTCACTGGCCCATGTTTTCTCAAGGAAGCCTGTCTGCTACAGTGAATGCTTATATTTAGCCGCTACTGACATTGACGCTGCTTACGTTTTGTTCTTTGCAATATTGCACAAAGTTTACTTTTTTTTCCCCCTAGCTCTGGGCCAGGCTCCTTCAACCTCAAGTCATCATCATTTTCTGAGATGATTTTTCCAAAAGCAAATTACAGGTTCATGAATTAAGTAAGTGTTGGACCAGAAACAGCGCTTATTTTTGGAAGTGACTCATTTGTGTGTGGATGAAAAGTCAGGTTAATGCCTTTCGACACACATTAAGGGACAGACGTAGTGTACCAGAGAAGGCAAACCTCAACTGTAAAAGAATTTATTTTCCAAAAGTTTATTTGCAAGTTGATACATGTCTCCTGTGAGTTAAACATAATTTATGCAAATATTTAGCTTATGTAAGTTAAACCTATTTTTCCGTGAAACCAGCTTTAACCAAGATTGATATTGTTTAGTTCCACCAAATTGTATTGGACTTCCATGAAGCATCAGGTAAGGTTCTAAGATCCAGGTGTATTATGATGAGGGAGACAGAGTGCTGTCCTCAAGAATTTACAAGGCAGGGTGCCTGGGTGGCTCAGTGGGTTACGCCTCTGCTTTTGGCTCAGGTCATGATCTCAGGGTCCTGGGATCGAGCCCCGCATCGGGCTTTCTGCTCAGCGGGGAACCTGCTTCCCCCTCTCTCTCTGCCTGCTGCTCTGCCTACTTGTGATCTCATTCTCTCTGTGTCAGATAAATAAATAAAATCTTTTTTAAAAGAAAGAATTTACAAGACAACAAGACAGAATTTATTTGTATGGGAAATCCATTCAAAGCTTTTCTTTGGAATCTGAACACATCACATCCTTCACTCTGCTGGTGGACTCCTCTTATCCCTCCAACTGCCACCTGGAGCAGAGACTCTCCTATATATAGGAAGTTGATAAAGTGGAACTTTCCACTTCCTATAAGTGGAAGTTGATAAATGCTTAGGGTGTTAGTGAAGCAAAATTGTAGCCATCCAAGATGCAGAAGGGTGATGGGAATGAGAATGAATAGGTAGGTTTCCTAAAGGAAGGGATTGCTCAGTTGAGTTATGTAGGATGGAGAGAATTTATTAAACTAGTGGTCCTCAAAAAGTGTGAGCTTCAGACCAGCAGCATCAACATGACCTTAGAACTTGTTTGAAATATAAATTATTGGGCTCCACCCCAAAGTGACTGGCTCAGATCCCTGAGGATGGGAGTCAGCAATCTGAGTTTTAACAAGCCCTCAAGATGATTCTGATGCACAGTAAGGTTTGAAACCCACCATACAGAGGCAAGTTTTCAGGCAGTAGAGCAGGAGGAGAGGCTGATGATTTTTTAGGGAGTGAGTTATGGGAGCAAACACTGAGAATAGTTGTAGTAAGTCTCCCTACTGCTTTGAGCATTGGTTGTTAGCTGCTCACTGCTGCCCTCTTCGAAGAATGGTTGGTTCCAGCCTAAGGGAGTTGACTTAACGACTTACCTGGGAATGCCTGGGAGACTATGCTCTTTCTAAAAGGGGCCAATAGCCAAAGACAGACTGGTATAATGATAAAAAAAAGACCAGCCCCCTTACCTCAAAACAGAAGAATTCTGTTCTTCTGGTATAATTCATCCTCCAGAGGTCCCAATAGGATCAGCTGAACTCACATCTTTGCCCGGCACATTTCTTGGTCCTACCTTGCTTCTCTCACTCTGCTTCAGGTTTCTCCAGAGAGCCCTTCCTCAGTAAATCACTGCCACAGAATCCACACATTGGGCTGTTTCTAGGGAACCCAACCCAGGACAGCAGTCCTCAGTCTAAGGATGTATGGGGGGACTACAGGAGGTCTGCACTGACAGAGAATAAGGTGTAAGTCGGAGAGTGGTGAGAGGGGAGATGGGGGGCTGGGAGGTGCAGGGCTATGAGGTACTTTGGACCACAATCATAAACACCACAATTCAGACCCATGTGTGTGCATGCGCGCACACACACACACACACACACACACAGATTGAACCTCAGTACACAAAAAATACTGACATGGGTGAGGGGGAGGAGAAGTCACTCACAGTACAACTTTGGATCTCAATGAAAGTATCTTCCCTATTTACAATAAATGATCATTTACATCTCCCCTCTCATCCAGACACAAGATATAAGGAGACTCCCAAATCCAAGCCAGAGAGGTCAGGGGCTGTGGGATCACTTGAAGAAAGAGATTCTTGGAGATCTCGAAGGGAAAGAAGGACCCACCGAATGAAGGACCAGGGTAACCCTCCAAGCCATGGGGATGTGTGAGGAAATAGACCCTGGGATGAGGAGAAACGCTCAAGACCAAAGGGATGAGACTCAACAAGGGTGGGTCATGGCTTCACCTTTTCCTTCTCTGTCTTCTTTGGCCTCCTCTCTCCTTAGCTCGGGGGCTCCTGAGCACAAACTACTTGGGCCACATTTCCAGTTCAGTGGAATTCAATGGTCATACACATTCTTTTCTTTTTCGAAGAGCTACTGCTTCCCTTTCCACCCCATCAATGATTGGTTTTTGAACCAAAATTTCTTTCCAGTTTGCTCCAGCTCAGTATGGAAATCCGGCCAATACTCTGAGCTTCTCCCCTTCTCCTGTCACTCAAGTAAGCACACATAACCTCTAGATCATGTTCTAAAGGTTGTTTTTTTCTGGTAGTGCAAGAGAAAAATATATCATGGAGATCCACTAATTATTCTCCTGAAATTTTCTTTTTGTGCCTTCCCCAGCACCCATTCCTTCTTCTTCTCACAACATTCCTCAGTTTCTTTCATGGACCCTCACTGCCTCCATGCACAATTCCTTTGACTGAAAAGGGTCTCCCTCACTGGTCTTACCAAAGAAGGGGTCTCTTTCCCATTGAACTCTACCCTGAAAACACGAATGGAACTTCCATAGCTACAAATTGAGCTGCCACAAACAGAGAGGATGGGATTCCGGAGACCACAGGACTCAGAATAATGGTAGGACTGGACGTGGAGTAAAACATTGCTTGTTCCCTAAATTTAGCAGTGTCCGAGACCGAGTCTACTCTGTATTTTCAGCATTGTAAATTACCAAACACCCTTTTTTCACCTTAAACTACTTTGAAAGTTGTCTATCCTTTTCAACAGGAAATCCTAGTTGATATAAGAGGTCTTATATTTTTCAGAAAGCAAATGTTACTGAATCTTATCTTTTCCCATGCCTCGGTCTTTTGATGAAGAAGCCTTTAAATGTTTCTTTCATTTATACACTGTATCCCAAAAACACAGTCCAAGGAAAATTGTACTTCCCGTACCATGTAAAACGTAAAAGGAAAAAGATGCTTTGTGGTTACATTAATGTGGAAATTACCTCCTCTCATAAGTTTAATTGGTTTCCTTACTGTAGGACTTCTCAGAGTCTTTAACGTATGATTTATGTTCTAAATCTCTAAGAGTCACCGTATGCTTGAATTCCCTAGTATGTTTGGTTGTGAAAATCTTATTTTCATTGAGTAATTATAAGACAAGATTACATGAAATACATTTCAGAAAGTGGGGATCCAGCTGGAATTTCAGACTCCATTCTAAACTGCTTTGCATTCAGGGGACTTTGTTTCCCCCACCTGGGCCTTTCGATCATTCCATCTGGTGAGGCCCAGGAGGGTTCCACGTGAGAACGAGTTTGGACAACAGGATTGGGGGAGAAGAGTTATAATTAAGTTCATTTCTCACCATCCAACATGAAGCAAGGTTTCCTCACCTTGGGACAGACTATAGGCCCTCAATGTAATAGGGTCATTTCGTCTTTATTGCTTTGTGTTGTATCCATTTGTGGAACTTAAGATGAGTATATACAAATACAAAAAAAAAACTTCTGAAACCCATTAACTTAATTTAAAAAAAAGAAGAAGAAACAAACAACCTTTACCCAGAATCTGAAAACTACTATACCAGTTAATTATCTAGAATACATCTGAGCAGAACAGATTTTAGAAAGTCACTTATAAGGTTTTGGCTGTACTTCCTGAAATGTTTTTGATGAGCTTTTAATGTTTTAAAAGTCTGACAGCTGCTCCTGAAAATTAAATGCTGTTTGTCAGCAAGCTACAGTTAACTCTTTTCAATAAATAGGTAATTTGTTTCTTTAGAAAACAGTTGAAAGCATTCACTGATATTTGAGTGAAAGGAACAACCGGGTAGTTGCAGGGAGGGGTTCAAATCTGATGCACTGTTTAGTCTAAGCCCTCTGAAAGTAAGAGAGGGATCGGACACAGGAAGGCAGACAGCTTTGGTGTCTCTAGGAAAAGGGATCAAATTGCAAATGATTCTTTTTTGAGCACCTGACTTAGTGAAAAGAGGTCACAGTATAAAAATGTGATTCTTCCGTGTGGCCTTTTGCATTTGCTTTACAGAAACATCATCCAGAAGCTCTCCCTGAACCTCACACGTCCCTGCATTAAGGAATGTGCTTATCGTGGATAACATGAAATTCAGCCATTTTTTCCCAAGAGCTTCTTGGTCAAGACAATGTCTTCCCTAACAATCCCCTGAGGCAGCCAGCAGTTTGCCAGATCAGATCAGAGATTGTTCTATTTCTCTCCAGTCTTTGGCACTCTCAATTGCCTGTCTATCCACTCCACAGCTTAGACACGCAAACACACACCATCAAATTCTGGTCAGGAAAACAGAAACCACTGTGACATTTCAAAACATGAAGGTTTGAGTACAGGGCATTAGTCATAACATGTGATGGACCACTTAACAGATGGGAGAGGGAGCTCTGAGGTAGCCCAGAGGGGAAGGAGCAAGCACCTAGGGCTGGGGTTAGAGCCCCTCTGAGCTTGGGCTAGGAGTCTGAGGAGGTGGTGTTCAGGCCTCTGAGGCAGGGACGCACTCCTGACCGTGGCTGGTGCCTCCGAGTGGGTGTAAAGATGCCAGTTCTTTGGGTGCTGGAAGAACTGAGCTGGTAAGTAACTTTCACTGCGGGAACAAGTAAAAAGGGGGGAGACGGCTCTCCTTTTCTCCTCCCACTTTCTAGTGTCTCTCTAGTGTCCATATGGACACATCCTAAAAGAGAATCCTCTTGGCAAAGAAAGGAGCCTTGAAAATGGAGTTCGAGCGTCCCACAGCCTTGCAGAGGACATGTGGGAAACCTGACTTGGAGCTGAGAGTAATAGGTAAATAGCCAGTCCTATGTCAAATCTCCTCCATCCTCCAGAGCTAGCTCCAGGCTCTACTCTCCACTCTTCTCATCCGAATATAAGAAACAGGGGAGAAGTAAATATCATGACAGCCTTCCCTAAGCACCTAGCATTCCGTGCCTTGTCCTGGAGCACAATGCTGGGGTCCTCATCACGGCAAATTCCCCTAAGGACAAGGTGATTGACTTTGGGCAAGTTGTGTAAACTCACTGACAGTAATTTCCTTTTCTGGGATAATTATGTCTAGTTTGGAAAGTAGGATCAAGTCCACAAATGGGTCATCGGACTAAAGCCTTAGCACAAGTCGTGCTCCATAATAGACACACAGTAAATATTAGTCAACTTCCTTCTCTTCCTCCCTTATTCCTCATCCTTCCCCGTGGAAAGACACACTTTGTACCTAGTTACTGGAATTTTAGGCATCAGTAGAATACCTGTGAGATCATTGGCAGGAAAATGTTTTTTTTTTAGCTGCAGAGGTTTTTCTGGCCCAGTGGGTCACATTATCAAGAGTCCCAAGGAAGAGATACCCAAATTGCTCGCAAGGGTGAACTCATTGTCAGGATACAGAGGAAATAGAAAGGGAGGTCTTAAGAGAACAATATGTGTTCTGCTCAAGAATGTGTGGCAGACTTTGTAAGACACAGGGAAAATCTGTCTAACTTTGCTGGGGACAAGAAATTTTGCTTGAGTGGCCTGCCTTTTCTTTGCTTAGATGGTGTTTGTATGTCTCCAAAATTGTGAATTTGAATGGATCCTTTTCCCTACTAGGTATGAAGCATTGCTATGAACAGAATTCACACCAAGTCATCTCAGAGTTAATTGGCTTCTCAAACCCAGCCCTACTAGTGCTTAATTCCAGCTCGCGCACCTCCCCCTGATACAATCACTGTGTCAGGTAGCGAGGTTCAGAGTGGTCTGGGAAAGGTCCTTTCCTTCACCCTATCGCCTCAAAGCAAAAGGCTAGGAAGGTATTTTCTCACAAACTAGACCTCACTGACTCCTTCCTTCTCTCCTGATATAAGAAAACATTTTCTACTCCTCCCTTTTAATGACCGCGTCCCAGAACTATTCATCGTCAAATAAGGGTTCCATGAAGCATTCTGAGCAGTGGTACGCCACGAGTCCCTCAAGGTAAATGATTTCTAGAATAGAAGACACTTCGTCACGGGGGTCTCAGAAGTGAGCAAGAGAGGGGAGGGGAGGGGAAAACAAAGGCTTGGATTTATACATGGAACAATTAATAATCATGAATGTGATGTGATTAACAGAAGTAGGGAAGACAGTGATAGGACTTGCTTGTGATAAATTAGCTGTAGAAAAGTTGAAATTTGTGGAGCGTTTAAATAGATGTGTCAACGTGATAATAGAATAGCTTTCTACCAGAGAAGGAATGAGGGGTATTTTTTTAATCCTACTTTGTTTTCTTTTTAGTGTCATGATTCCTCAACTTTTTGGTTTCGTGGATCACTTTGAGCACCTAAAGACAGCTATAGGCACTCAGGAAAAGAAGAGAAATGTTCCCATGTATACACAGTAAAAATCACATACACACATTAAGAAGATTTTCAGAACTGCCAGGTCAAGTTCTACCAGCCCATTCTATCCAATGAAAAAATATACAAAACAGAGACATCAGAGCGCTGAATGTGTGCTGCTTTAGCACTTAGGATTTCCTCCTCTTGAACTTCATCTTCCTCATCCCAAACAAGCTAAAATTCTCTGTGTGTCAAATACAATACTCCCCACTCATCCATGGTTTCAGCTATGCTCAGTCAACCACGCTTCAGAAGCGGATGACACTCCTTCTGGCATATGGTTAGAGTTATCTCACAGGGACACCTGGGTGGCTCAGTCGGCTAAGCGTCTGCCCTTGGCTCAGGTCATGATCCCAGGGTCCTGGGATCAAGCCCCAAGGCATCCGGCTCCCTGTTCAGCGAGAGGCTTGCTCCTCCCTCTGCCCCTCCCCACCACTTGTGCACGCGCTCTCTCTCTCTCTCTCTCTCTATCAAATAAATACATAAAATCTTTCCCAAAGTTACCTCACAATGTCTGCATCACCTGTCTCCCCTCATCTCCTCCCCTAGGGGTTTTATTATCTCACATCACCACAAGAAGAAAGGTGAGTACAGTACAAGACATTTGGAGAAAGAGACCACATTCACAAAACTTTATTACAGTATATTGTTATAATTGTTTCATTTCCTTAGTAGTTACTGTCGCTAATCTCTCACCCTGCCTACTTTCTAAGTTCAACTTTATCACGAGTATGCATGTATAGAAAAAAACATACTCTATGTAGGGTTCAGTACTATCCATAGTCTCAGGCATCCACTGGGGATCTTGGAGCATAGCCCCTGTGGGTAAGCAGGGACTACTGTCGTTTTTTGCCTACCAATGCTTTTGAGAGATAATGAAAAACAAAGCAGGGCATTTCAATGATAAGAGTTTCTACCCACTGCTAGCAAGAAAACGACCCAAGATGTTCATTTTCTCAATTACTGTAATGCTCATTTTCTTGTTGGATGGGCGAGTGCTCCTGAGCAAACCTTGGGGCTAATTGTATATATCCCAGCATATACAGCGCGCCCTGAGCCCAGAGGCAGCAGCTAGCAATTATATTTCCCTGATTAATGTGCAATCGTAAATTTACAGGCTTGATGGTCCAAAGAGGCTCCCTGCTATGTGAGATAATGAATAGGAAATTTTCAGAATAATTAGCCAAGTCAGACCTTGCAAGTCTACCTGGGAGTTGAAAGTCATGAAAGAAAGAAAAAATGCCCGTCCTTCAACAGAATTAGAGGTTGAAAAATGGGGTGTGGAGAAACAATGGCATAGTCAGAATATTCCTTCTACCATTTTTGGCTTCGTAGAGTTTCCTGGGCATAGTCCTTGTGTTAAATACCATGATACACCTCTCTCAGGACCCCCTTCAGGGTACCAGGACTCATTCCGGTTACTCCAGCCACTTGAAGTACTGCTCCCGGTCAACCCTCTCCCCAGGTCAGGTTATCTTTCCTATGGTGGGGCAGGGGGTGGGGTGGGAGGAGGCCCACATTAATGACTGGTCAACACCAGATTAAAAAGGCGCCTCTCAAAAAAAAATAAAATAAAATAAAAAATAAAAAAATAAAAAGGCGCCTCTCAGAACGAGACAGGTATTGGAAGGACCAACCCATCTTGAAAAGGGGTGGACTGCAGTGCAGACCAGTTCTTCCCTCTGCCCATCCTTGGTTCTTTCCTGAGGAAACTCTCTAGTAAACTTCCTACACACTAATTGCTACGGGAATCCGCTTTCCAGAGAATCCCACGTGCAACAGCGTCAAATCACACATCCGTGTCAGGACTGCTACAAAGAAATGTCCTTGATTTCTTTGGCCAGGAATACTCAGTCTAACAGATTTTTTCTGTGCCCACTGTGTGCAAGGCAAGGCTGAAACTATACCAAAATAAGTTTTTCCTTGAGATTTTTCCCTTGAGAATTTTTTAAATTACTGTTGGTTTATTTGTTTTGTTTGGTCTTGTGAAAATATACAGACACTAAATTCTAAGTGATTCTTTGAGTAAACTGACCTTCACTGCCATTCTCTCACAGTCTAAACTAAAAAAATAATACAGACTTTTAAAAAGTGCCCTCAAAGGGGGTACCTGGCGGGCTCAGTCAGTGGAGCATGTGACTCTTGATCCAAGGCCCACAGTGGGTTTGGAGATTATTTTTTAAAACTAAGTAAAAATAAATAAAAATTTAAAATGCCCCCAAAAGAAACTGTTTATGATTAAAATCAATAATATTTCTGTGTTCCATTTGAAATACATAGTTATGTGCACAGCTTAACTGTACATTCACATAGATCAGGGAAGCATAAAAGGATTTTATAGGCCACCTATGAAAGTTATATTTGATATAAACATCATTATATTGTGTCAATACAATAAAGGACATCACAATCTCTCTTAACTATAAAGACCAAGAGTGGTGAACTGCATGGATCATTTACAATAAAGGATAGGTCACTTTTTAAGTGTTATATAAATATAGTTCCAAATTAGACAGATGGATCCCACCTTAAGCAACTCTGACATATGAAAACCCAGATTACTCTAGATGGCAGTGGTTTAAAAAAATATATGCTACAGGTTTTTGAAATATTTCATTAAAAATATGTCCCGATTTTTTAAAATTCCCAATTTTAAAACACATTTTAACTTTTTATCAGCATAACTTATAGACCTCTGTTTTCATACTTTATATTTCCTTTTTTGACCCTACCTTCTGTGCACATTATAAAGGGAATTACTGTCTTCATTTTTTTTTCCTATGGTAATATGATCAATAATAAGAAATATATGTATTTGGTCTTCTTTCCCTTTTCTGGCACAGAGCTCCAAAAACTGTGGGAATTTTATTTTTTTAAAGATTTTTTTATTGGAGAGAGAGAGAGTGAGAACGTGCATATGTGAGTGGGGAGGAGAAACAGAGGGAGAGAGCAAATTCCTTGCTCAAGCAAATTCCTTGCTGACCCCAGAGCCCAACTCGGGGCTCATTCCCTCAACCCTGAGATCAGGACCTGAGCCAAAAACCAAGAGTCAGATGCTTAACTGACTGAGCCACCCACACATCCTCAAAAACACTGGGAATTTTCTAAGTGATGAGAGCAATAAAGGGTTTTTGTTATGTAATGAGGTGACTTTTGGACCCCAGCTAAGGATGGGGCTGATTACCAGGAGAAGTAATCATGTGATTAGGGGGTTGGAACTTTTAGTCCCTCCTCCTGACCAGTGGAAAAGGAGTTAGAGGTTTAACCAACCATCAGAGGCCAATGAGTTACTCAATCATGTCTATGTAATGAAGCTTTCATAAGAACCAGAAAGAATAGGCTTGGAGAACTCCCAGGTTGGTGAACACTTGGAGAATGGTGTGCGTAGAGAGGGTGTGGAAGCTCTGAGCCCTCCCCACATATGTTGGCCTATGCATCTCTTTCATGTGGCTGTTCCTGAATTACAACCTTTTGTAATAAACTGGTACTCCAGTAAACAAACTGTTTCTCTGAGTTTTGTGACTGCTCTAGCAAATTAATTAAACCCAAGGAGGAGGTCATGGGAATCTCTGATTTATAACCAATTAATCAGAAATACAGGTAACAACCTGGACTTGCACCTGATTGCTGAATTTGCGGGGGGGGGGTCAGTGTAGAATCTTGTAGCACTAAGCCCTCAACCTGTGGACCATGATTCTATCACTGGGTGGTGTCAGAATTGATTTGGATTCTCCAACACCTGGCTAGCATCAAAGAATTGTTTGGTGGTGTTTGAGGGTGCCCCTCCCCCAATGCACAGAAATTGGGTCCAAGAACTCAAAAGTTTAACCTTTACATGTTATTCACATTCCACCCCTTAGCAGCTGTGTGACCTGACAAGGGTCATTTATCCTCAAAATGGAGTTGGAAATAACTAGCTGAGAGTTATGGAGAACAATGAGAAATAGGTGAGAAAATACCTCATAGTTCTCGATGGTTATTGTTCAATGTCAATAATGTAAGAGGTTTGGTAACACTTTCCACACAGAGATTGAAAAAGGAAGATGTCCAAACAATGGGATGATCTAGGACACATCTAAATCCCTCATAGTTTACACAGCTCTGCACATGTTAACACAAAAAGAATATTTTTAAAAATAAATCTTTTAAGAGTCTGCTTCTCCCTCTGCGCCTCACTCTGCTTGTGCTCTTTCTCTCTCTCTCAAATAAATACATAAAACCTTTAAATAAAATAAAATAAAATAAAATACAGTAAATCTTTCAATTCTGTACTTATAAATAATGCCCAAGTATAGAACAACTCACTATCCCTGTTGAAAATGGCCTAAAATAAAGGAAACTGCTTTTAGATTAAGAATATCTACATGAGCCTGCTCTACTCAAATATATAATATTCCTTTTACATCTTAGTGCTGAAAAAAAAAAAAAGGCCTCATGAGAAGAGGAAACAGCTTTGCTAAGTACTCAAGTATTTTGTAATATAAGGATCTAGCAAGTGTAATAGGCCTTAAATAATCTTTCTAGAAGAAACTCTGTACTGTGTTTAGTAAATAATTTTGACTACTGGGATCATTTGCTTTAAAGCTGAATTTGCTGAAAAGCCTCAGGCACAATCTTAACAGTGTCCCAAAGCACTGTAATTGGGCAACTAGTGCTTAATGATATAGAAGAAGGGCACAACCCTAACATACATAAAATTGAAAGAAAGGTAGGTCTTGAGCTGTTAAAGACCAAGGGAGCATGCATTTTCCACTGTCAGCATCCCAAGTTTTCTTGGAATGTTTTTTAACATATAGCAACAAAAATATATTTAATCTAAAGGCCACAAGTCAACATTTAGAAGCAAAGATGTACAAATGGGAAATGGGGCTTGATCTTCGCGGTCATTGAGAAGCCTAGCTGAGAGCCTGGCACATTTATGCATTTCGTAAGCTTCCTTCTACTTCTTGCTAGTGGCATTTCATGCCTGACACTAGGATTAACTAAGTTTTATAGTTTTACAGTTCTATAGTTTTAATACTTTTTCAGTTTAAGATCTTTCTCCTTTATGGAGGGAAGGATTTCTGTAAAATGTAAGAACTTCGGAAACGGTTTCTTGATTCAAATCTTACTTCCACAAGACCTATGTTGTGACATTTGAAATATTCAACTGAACACACACTTCCCCGGTGCCACGCACCTGGTGGGGCGTTAGGAACACAGAAAGGACACCATGTACGAGCAAGAGGCATTCTCTCTGGTGTTCTTGGCAATGGGTTTTTATTATAGCTACAACCCGTGATACAACTAACTCATACAAAATTAAGGTTATTCTTTTGTAAGGCTGATGTGAAATGACCTTTCATGGATGAATTGTTCTTCTGAAAAACTGATATCAAACAGAAGCAGTAATCCATAGAAAGATCATCAAAAACAAAAGAACTACTTTCTTTTTGTGATGAACTGATTTGGAAGTAGAATTCAGGCTAGTTCTGGCTTAAAATCCACCCAAGGGATAGATCATTAACTACTAACAAGACCAAAATATGACCAGGAATGGACTCAAGTTGATATTAAATCACAATGACAAATATTGTTAAATAGTTATATGGATAAAATAATCATTCAACTTATCAACATACGTATCAATAAACAAAACCGATTTTTTAAGCACATTTGAAAACTTAGGCATTCAAATCAAAGCCACGAGCATAGGGTGAATCTAAGCTTTCATTTACTATCTATAAGCCTCAAGAATTTATAAGCCTCATTCCCTCACCTACAAGTGTGATGTAGGAATGTTTGTTCTTTATTCAAATCATATGTTATAAGATTAATTTTTTAAGGTGGAATAATAGTGTTGAGGTTAAAAGATTTCTGAACTTGAAAGACACAAATATTTATGGGTAAAAATACATGTTTTAAATGGGTTTGCTTTAAAATACTATAGGAAAGGAGCCCCTGGGGGGCTCAGTCAGTTGATCATCTGCCTTCAGCTCAGGTCATGATCCCAAGAGTCCTGGGATTGAACTCCACCTAATGCTCCCTTCTAGGTAGGGAGGATCTTCCCCCTGTTTGTGCCTGCTCTCTCTCTCTCTCTCTCTCTCTCTCACTCTGTCAAATAAATAAATAATAAATAAAATCTTTAAAAAATAATAAATTTATAAAAATAAAATAAAATAATATAGGAAAGTTGGGGCAGGACTGGCTACGAGTTGCTGATTACTGGTGTTGGGTATGGTATGTTCACTCTACTATTTTCTGTATTTTATCTATGGTCCAAATTCTTTAACTAAAAAACAAAACAATAAAAAAATAATGGATCATAAATACAGAATCATTTTGTGAATTAGTAAATGCCCTACAAAAGTAGGTAAGCAACCTGGCTGCCACTAGGGGTATCTTCCAATAAGACCACATGTATTTACTTTAAAATAGTACAAGGCTCACAGACACACAAGTCCTGTTAAGAATATACCCACCCTCGGGGTGCCAGGGTGGCTCAGTGGGTTAAAGCCTCTGCCTTTGGCTCAGATCATGATCCCAGGGTTCTGGGATCAAGCCCCACATTGGGCTCTCTGCTCCGCAGGGAGCCTGCTTCCTCCTCTCTCTCTCTCTCTCTACCTGCCTCTCTGCCTACTTGTGATCTCTGTCAAATAAATAAATAAAATCTTTAAAAAAAAAAATTAACATACCCACCCTCAAGTCCCCTGAGCTAAATTTCAGGTTGTGCTGACTGTGCCTGATGAAGAGAAGGAATAGTTTGTTTGTTTGTTTGTTTGTTTGACAGAGAGAAAGAGAGCACGAGCATGTGGACTGGCAGGCAGAGGGGGAGGGAGAAGCAGGATCCCCACCGAGCAAGGATCCTGATGCAGGATTCCATTCCAGGACCCTGGGATCACAACCCGTGCCGAAGGCAGACGCTTAACTGACTGAGCCACCCAGGCATCCTGGAACAGTTTTTTAAAAAAAGAAATTTGGAAAATCAAATCAAGACATGAAGTGCCTGGGCTTATTTTGAGGCAGAAAGTAGAAATTAAATTCCTGAATTAAAGAACGTGCACTGAGAAACAGAACGTGTGCTCACAAACAAGCACAGTCCTGCCTTCTCTAAATGTAAAACCCTCATGTTGCTCTCTAAGTTGAGGGTTCAGGCACTCATTATCCAACTGGGAACTAGAGGACATTCATGAGAATACGAATTCCATCAATTCCATGGCTATTAGCTGCTCGAACATCATTCTAGTGCCAATCCTTAATTTCCTAGGGAGTGTTTTTTCTCATTTATTAGGTTGTTCAAACTAAGTTCCAATTGAAAAACTGCTTTGTTTTCTGAGAAAATGTAAGAACAAGCAAATATATTCCAGTGTGAAAGCCAGTGTACTGAGCACACTTGATCCCTTGAGATTCAGACCCCTTTCAAAAGAAAAAAAAAAAAGGTGTAATACAGTTTTATGTGATATCAGGGTTCAAACTCAAGGTTAAAGATCAAATTGTCCTTCAGATGACTGTCTCTGGGAGCTGATTGCCTATATTAGTGCATCCCCTGAAATTCCATGAACTTCAAAAATGCTCCAAAATCATATATAAAATATTTGTAAATGTGAGCATTTTTCTGGGGAGGGAATCCAATCCTGTCATTCGGCTCTCAGGATGATCTAAGGCAAAGGCAGTAAGAACCACTACCTTTGGCTAAACAAGAGGGAGGATTTCAGGCCAGTCAAAGCTCCTGGAGAACCGTATTTTTTTATGTGACTTATATCCTATAAAGGACAAATGGGTAAACAATTGGCAGAAGCTACTCTTCCCTTATGTGAAGTACTTTTTTAAACACTGTCTTGGATCTTTAATTTCAAGTGATGATGATAAATGATGCATTAACTGGAATCAGCCAGTAGTAGCTCTTCAACCGGTGTATATAATGTGGGTTCTAATTCATGACATTGGTCCAGTCAGCTCTTACTTGTGGGCACAAAGAAATGAACATGGAGGTTCTTTTCACCCCATTTTTAGGATTAAAAGATTTTTGAAGTGATTTCTCTGATTGATGCATACTGACATTTTAATGAATTTTTTAAAATATAAGCTCCTCACTTCCCTAGCAAAGAAAGCATGGCTGTAATGAAAGATTCCAATGAATAAAGTTGTCTCCATTGCTCCAGCTTCACCCTGTGAAAGCACTCAGGTACTAAAGTTAAAGTACACTGGAACTCCAGCCAATGCAGTCATTTTGGATTGGGAAAAGTATTTTTCTTCCTTTTAGAGGCATTTCCTTCTTTGTCTCTACATGTAACTTCATAGACCCTGCAAACCATTTCTATAACTGAGTTTTAAAGAGAAAGTATTTTCAGATTAAGTACAAGGCAAAGTAGCTCTACCATGTAAGGTTTGTCTTCAGAGTGACAGGTTGCTGTCGCAATGGGGCCAATGATTACGACTGATGCACGGCTTCCCTGAGGGAAAAGTCCTTTTCCTAACGCTCAATTTTTATAGCAACAATGGGATGTTAGCACTGTCCTGTATTTTACAAAGGAGGAAACAGAGTCCACCTGTGCTCTGAAACCCAGAATCTTCAGGAAACTCTCTCCTTCAGATACTTCTGCCACTAATAACTTATTACCCTCAGCACTAATCCAGGAATGCAGTCATTTAGGAAAGAGAGGGAGGAAGGGAGCGATGAAGGGGTGGGGAGAGAGAGAGAGAAGAGAAGGAAGAGAAGAAAAAAGAGGATGAGGAGGAGGAGTGGTGGTGAAGATGTTGAAGAGTCAAAGGGAGAAGAGAAAAGAAAACAGGAGAGGGAGGAAGGGAGCAAGGGAGGGAGAGGGCAAGAGGAAGGGAGGAAAGGGAAGGAAGGAAAGAAGGGAAGAAGGGAGAATGAAAAGCCTACCCAAATCTTCAACCCAAACTTTGAAAACAGTAGTTAGCAACCATTGTTTCTATGTTGTCTCATCGTAGCCACCCTTCAACTCACTCCATCAGGGCTCCCATCCTTGCCACGCCATCGGAACTAACCCTACTAACATAACGACCCATCTCAGGGTGCCTGGGTGAGGTAGCCAGTCAAGCATCTGACTCTTGGTTTCAGCTTAGGTCATGGTCTCAGGGTCGTGATCTCAGGGTTGTGAGTTCAAGCCCTCGGTTGAGCTCCATGTTCAACACGGAGTCTGTTTAAGACTCTCCCTCTGCCCCCCCCCACATGCACGCACACATGTTCTCTCTCTCTCTCTCTCTAAAATAAATACATAAGTCTTTAACAAATATATAATGACCTATCTCTGTTTACAAATTCACTGTAAACTTTTCAGTCCTCGCATGCCTGGCCTCTGTGCAACATCTCACGCAAACCTTTCTAACATTTCCAACATCTGACTCCCGCATCACCATTTTCACAAACATCTGACAGCTACCTTTTCAGTCTTTGAGATTCTCTCCCTACTCTTTCCCTGTAAATGTTCATGTAGGTCAGGAATACATGCTTAGTCTCTTCTTTTCTTACTCATTTCTTCTGTGCACGCTTTATGAAATGATCTTATCTGCTCTAACAGTTTCAACCACTAACTGCCTTTTGATGAATCCCAGATCCTTATCTCTACCCCCAACCTTCCTCCTGAATTCCTATACAAATGGCAATTGTCAATTGTACACTTACACCTGTGTGTTCCATAATCCCCTTGAAACATCTGGAGCCAAACTCAGTTGTTTTCTTCATCAGACTTTCTACTTTCTACACATTCTACTTTCTACTTTCTACACATTCCCTGTCTTTATGAAGGATACCAACTATCAAACCATTTGTCCCAAAGGGAAAGATTCTGCACTCCTCCTCTGCCTTACCCCACATTTAACCAGTCAGTCAATGCCATTTATTCTATGGTCTTAAGTATATAACTTATCTTTTCCCTCCCCACTATCTTTGACCATGGAAACCTCTTCCTAGCTACTCTCACCAATCTGTGCTTTACAATATTAATACAGGGATCACTCCAAAAAATATGTCCATGCTGATGGACACATTTAAAATCTCTCAGTGTCCCTCCATTAATTTCAGTACAAGATCCTAAGTCTTTAACATAATAAAAAAAATTCTCCCCTACCTTTCCAAATCAGTCTCCTACTGATCCCCAATGCACCTTACAAACTAAGCATACTTTTTTCCCCTAATTCTATTATACTTGGCCTCTCCTCTCTCTCCTTCCACATGCTGTTCTCTCAGCCTGGGTCTTTCTTCTCCAAACAGTGAACTGAGAAAACCATCATTTTACAATCCCAAATGAAATAACTGATTCAAACAATGGTCAGCAATGGATATTAAAGTCATTAGGCACAAGTTTGATGAGAAGAACACATCTTTACCATCTCAATTTACTAATAACATTAAATGTGAGATAACCACATAATTTAATTCCTGATGTGATGTAACAGGAGATACTCAGCACTGTCTGTGAAGAATTCTTTTTTTTTTTTTTAAAGATTTTATTTTATTTATTTGAGAGAGAGAGACAGTGAGAGAGAGAATGAGCGAGGAGAAGGTCAGAGAGCGAAGCAGACTCCCCATGGAGCTGGGAGCCTGATCTGTGAAGAATTCTTCACCCCCCAAAAAAACCACTGAATCTAAGAAAACTTTAGTTCTAACTTCCAATCTATAGAAATAGACTAATACATCAAATGACATCTTGAGAACTATTTAACTCAGATAATAGATATCTGGGACTGTGTTCCCTTGAGACAGGTTTATGGTTTATTGGTGAGAGATCATTGGCAGAGAAATGAGGAAACAAAACAAGCCAGGGAAAGAAAGGAAGCCACTCATAGGAGTATTATTAAGCGGGTTACAGCTGCCAAGTAATTGGGGTCCAATTTTACTACAGAACTTTGGAAGAGTCAAATGCACCTCAGAGCTATCCCAAAGGTTAAAAGCTGAATCATTTATCCATCCTCATCAATCATTTGGATAAAGACTGCCAGGGGCAGGGGGGTGGCATTATTAACTCCTGCATTGCTGGTGGGGGGAAGAAGTAAGAAAGCCCAAAGAGTCACAGTAGCTTTCTTTTGGAAGCCATTGGGTCAGGTTGCATGAGAATAGTGGGAACCAAAGGAATGTGAGCAGGGCACCTGCCCCAGTGAAATCATCTATAGGACAACTGAAACCAAGCCAGAGAAAAAAGGGTGAGGAAAAGGCACTCTTCCAGAGGAAAGGAAATTGAAGTCAAAGACTTCAGAGAAATAACCAAATCAGCAAGTGGCTTGTTTGGATACTGATTTGGACAAACTGAGATATTCTAAGATAATCAAGGGAATTTGCATATGGAAGCCCAGTCCTAGGCAGATTCCAGGAACTGAAATATTTTATGTCATTTTGGGAACTCCATTTTTTTAACCTCATAATATAAAGATTGTATTTTCAAATTTAGAATGTACTTGCACCTACTCTTCTTCTAGACCTCTAAAGGCGAACTCTTAGATTTATTATATTTAGGGTGTATTGTCTTTTTCTCTTATTTAAAAAATAAGCTGTATGAGAATGGGCATCATTGTCAGTTTTGTCCACAGATGTATGTCAAGTGCCAGAACAGTGCCTGGCACATAGGAAATGCTTATAACCTGTCGACTGAAAGAATGAATGGGTTTGGAGGGGTATAATACCATTCAGGGCCACGGTAGCCAGAAGTTTTGCTTAATGGAAATAAATTGGGTGTGTTGCAATGAGGGGAGGGAGCCTTTAGTCTCAGGCTCAATCAGAAAGGCAGTCTTCCTTCCCAAACCCCAAATGGGGTAAAACCTTTCACATTATCACTGCGTGATGAAAAGAATGCAGAACAAATCAGGAAAGAGACACCAAGAGAGGGAGGTCACGGTGCCATGAGAATGGAGAGTCATGGCCAGGAGCTTGTCATTACCAGCAGAAGTTTTGCAGGACACATTCAGGAAATGTAAGTGCCATATTTTTGTTTTTGGTTTTTTGTTTTTTTAAAGATTTTATTCATTTATTTGACAGAGAGAGAGAGATCACAAGCAGGCAGAGAGAGAGGAGGAAGCAGGCTCCCCGCCAAGCAGAGAGCCCGATGTGGTGCTCAATCCCAGGACCTGAGATCATGACCTGAGCCGAAGACAGAGGCTTAACCCACTGAGCCACCCAGGCACTCCGTAAGTGCCATGTTTTGATAGAACAATAAAGCCTCACTACTTAACCTGACCGTAGTGGTCTGGCAGAATTTTCTGCAAGGAATTAAGTTTGATGATACAAACAAGAATGTTTCCAAGTCAGATATCAATATCAGTGTGAAGAGGATCTACAATTCAGTCATGGGAAAAGAGAGAGAAATTGTGACTTTCATTGTGACTAGACTCCCCCTGGCATGATCACACATGCACCGTGATTTCATTATGAATTGATCTTTCATAACAGGTGCAATACTAGGAAGTGGGGTGAGGCCATCTGAGGCAAGAGACTAAAAGTAGAGTCAGTGTGTTTGTTTGTAAAAACAGGCTAAGAGGGGCACCTGGCTGGCTCCGTTGATTGAGCATGGGAATACTGATCTCAGGGTTGTGAGTTTGAGTCCCAGGTTGGGCATAGAGATTACTTAAAACAATAAATAAATGGGCAATAAGACTCTGACTCTAAAGCAACTTTAAACTCCTGTCTCAGGTTAAAAACAAAGGAAATCATCTCTTTAGTGAAAATACCAAAGTAGACCATGTGTGAGTTTGTGATACTCCTTAGTCTCTCTGACTAGGAAGGCACCTAGGAGATCAAAGCTCTCAGATTCCCTTCAGACCCCTTCACAGGAGCACAGTCTAAGAGCTTTTGCCCTTTCCTGATTCTAAGCACAGAGCTAAGCTGGGGCCAGCTGCTATCCCTTGGCTCACCGCCGTGAATGACTTCATCTTGTGACCAGTTTTGCTGAACCCCCAGTGGTAAGAGTCTCCAGGTTATGGGTTTACGTACATTAGCCTCCAAGCCAACCTCCAGCATTATAGATGTTAGGCAGCAGCATGGATATGAAACAGTCTATCAAAACTGCTACCTTGAGAAAGGTACGTTCTGCCACCTGGAAGGTTTTCTGGTGAGAATGAGAACCTCTCACCCAGCTATGATAGTTAACAGTGGATCAGATGATTGTTCTACTGCAGAGTTCACAGAAGCCCTAACTAATGTGCAAAAACTACATCTAGCCTATTCTTCTGCCTTTTGGAATATCAATCAGTGCATTGAATCTGGCTTGTGCCCTGTCACCAACGTATACGCTGTTCCCATCACCTACCCGTCACATGGATATCTCAGTTTAGTCTTTATGATCTCAACTTTGATGTCATGTCCTCCCCCAAACATTCCCATAATCTCCCTGCCCAAGTTGGGTAACTCCTATTTGCCCATCCAGTTCTCTTCTCATAGCACCCAGGGTACTCCCTCCTTGTCCCTCTGTAATCCGGAGGCCCACAAGGAGGGAAACCACAGGTAATGTGTTCAACACTGTATCCACAATAATTAGCACAAGTGCCCAGAAAACAACAGCCACCTCTCAATTCATATTAATATGGGATCAATAAATGAATAAGCAATTTATCTTAAAAATACAGAAAAGAAACAAAATAGAACTTGACTCCCCCCCAAAATATATATATATATATATATATATATATATATATATATATATGAGATCTGGAAATCCTTGCCTTGATGATACAGAGCCCAAGACTTACCTACTTCTTGAAAGTGGTCCATCTAGATGGTGAGGGTATGGGGAGAGGTTGATGCATCATCTCTTCGTCCTAAGCACAGCATCGTGAGCATCAACCTTTATAACTCACACCATGGAAGGCTTTCCAGACAGACCTCCACGTGCTTTGTGCTTTGTCCTTTGGGCATTCATTTACCGGATCCTCACAACACCCTCAAAACTTAGATACAACACAAAAATTATATCCCTTCACAGATGAGGGAAATGAGGCACACACAAATTAGTTAACTTGAAAAACAAAACAAAAAAAAAGCGCAAAGCAAGGAGTCAGGATTTAAATTCAGAAACATTAGATGACAATAAAAATCAATTAGATACAAGCAAAACTGTTTCTGCATGAGGAAAATGAGAAACATGGTAAGTTACTTAATGAAGTTGGTCCAGAAATGTGTGCCTTCCTCCAGCATGTTAATCCAACTTTTGTAGCAACATGGACGGGACTGGAAGAGATTATGCTGAGTGAAATCAGTAAAGCAGAGAGAGTCAATTATCATATGGTTTCACTCATTTGTGGAGCATAACCAATAGCATGGAGGACAAGGGGCGTTAGAGAGGAGTAGGGAATTTGGGTAAATTGGAAGGGGAGGTGAACCATGAGAGACTATGGACTCTGAAAAACAGTCTGAGGGGTTTGAAGTGGCGGGGGGGTGGGAGGTTGGGGTACCAGGTGGTGGGTATTACAGAGGGCACAGCTTGCATGGAGCACTGGGTGTGGTGAAAAAATAATGAATACTGTTTTTCTGAAAATAAATAAATCGGGAAAAAAAAAAGTAGAAAACAAATCTACCTGATCCACTGGTAGCAAGTATTTTGAACATAAAAATCCCCCCCAAAATAGAAGAAGCTATAATTTCAAAATACCATTTCCAGCTGTAATTTCACTTTTATTTACTACTAAGTAAATAAAGTCAAAGAGTTGTTAAATTTTGAGTATTCTTTCTTTATCCTGAAGTTAAATACTGTCTATTATAGAAAGTTAATAGAAACACCTGCCTTGGAGAAAACTTTTTAAGAGAAAAAATCATAAGGATATGTTCCATGGATCCCACGCCTTACACAAAGTTACAGGAAGAAAAAGCCATAGATATCTGGGAATGGCAGTTAAAAGCTAAGTAAGAATGAACATGACTGGCCTTCTCAGAACCTTAAATATCTTATTCATTGTGAAATTCCGTAGGTAATATGCAGTGTTTCCTATTTAATCATCAAATTATTTTCCTAAGGAATTTGCTTGGGATTTACATGTCAAGCAACTTAACTGTGGGAATTATTGGTCTAGTGGGGGGTGTTATTCTCATTTACAAACACCTAGAGAGTTAAGGAGAAAGATCATCTGGTTTTTACCAATTTAGTATCATAGAGGAATGGTGTAAAAATCTATTAATTGCTATAAACACTGAAATTTGGGAAGGCTATTAGAACTGATATGGTTCAACATCCCACTCAGGATACACGACACTACAAAAAGTTGAGGTTTGGTTCAACTTTCCTGTGTAATAATCCTCCTATTAAGAGCAAAATTTCCAGAGTAAGATGTATCTCTGTGAAGAGATCATCATATATTCCAGAGAATTAATTAAAGGTCACATAAGCTGCCTCACTAAACTAATTCTAAAGGGAGAAACCTAGGTTGATACTATAATGAAACATAAATTTCTATTATTGTATTCCTTTAATTGGACTAAATAGGTTTAATAGTGAGTTTGCATCCTATAAAGAACTTATTCCAGGGAAGTAACAATAAACTCAGGGCAATGAACAGGGCACATTTCGGGTTTCTGATAGTCCATAATTAACAAACATCTAATAAAAGTCCATAATTAAACATCAGCTAGTAAAAGTCCAGAATATATGCTAGGCAAAGACATAAAGAGCCAGTCAATGACACAGAACAGAAGAATTTAGGGGTTGAAATTATGAAAAATCAAAATAAAAATGGTCTTTCTAAGTCTGTCTGACTTGAAATACCCCTTCCTGCCATTTCACAGATGCAAACAGTAAGGTCTAAAGAAAAGAGGTGACTTACCAAGGTCATAAGGCAAATCAAAGGCAGAAGCAGAACTATTAGGTTGAACTAACTGCAGTTGCTGGTATTCACAGCTTTGACCTACAAAAATTCTGAAAGAAGGGAGAAGTGGGAAGAGGGGGAAAGCAAGGGGAAGGGAGAGGAAGGGAAAAAAGAAAGAAAGAAAGAAAGATCCCTAGTCCCTAGCCCAGGGATTTTTTTTTTCTTTTAACATGCAAGAACTTTGGTGTCTGCGACCACACTGTACTAAAAAAAGGGAGTGGGGGGTTGAGGCAGAGAGAGATCAGAGATGCTGAGTCTCAATAACAAGACAGAGCCTTCAGAGCGCCTGGGTGGCTCAGCTGGTTATAGATCTGACTCGATTTCGGCTCAGGTCATGATCTCCCCGTCTTGAGCTTGAGCTCCACACTGGTCTCCACACTGCGTACGTTGTGAGCTGGAGATCTTCTTCCCCAGCCTCTCCTGCTCCTTCTCCGTCTCCAATAAATAAATCTTTAAAAAGAAAAAAAATCACCAAAACACAACAAAAGAAGAAAAACCAGAGCCTTCAGGGGACCTAGGTGGCTCAGTTGTGTGGCCAACTCTTAATTTCAGCTCAGGACATGATCTCAAGGTCTAAGATAGAGCCCACGCTCAGCAGGGAGTCTGCTTGAGTTTCTTTCCCTCTGCTCAACCTCCCCCGTCCCCGCTCATGCACACTCTCTCCCTCTCTCTAAATAAATAAATAAATCTTCAAAAAGAGCCTTCACCTGGATATTGAAAATGTACTACGTTATTGGGAAACATGAAGAAACAAATTGTAGTTATCTTTCCATTTCAAAAACAAGATAACTAGTGGAGCAAAAAAAAAAAAAAAAAGCATCAGAGAATAAACGTCACTAACTGGCCCAAATAATGCACCCATTTTCAAACCTTAAAAAATAATGAACTTTAAATTATTCCCAGCGCAACCTGAGGCTTGGTTGCAGTAGTTCAAGTCTCTTTTGAGCTTTCCTGCAAAGCCCCTTGGCGCCACCTAGTGCCAACCGAGCAAAATACACACCAATCACATAACTTGGAAATGCTGGTGTAAAACTGTGGGTTCCTTCTTTTCCTTAAAAAAGCAAGCTACCACCTGGGGAACTGTTAGCCTTTTCACCATTAACAGAAGCTGTGAAATGTTTTAACTCAATGCGACCCTCAAGGTTTACCACAACTATATATAGCTGGATGTGTCTACACACTCATATCCTGAAAAAAAAAGTTCAACCCCATACAAGATTCATTCTTTCCAGCCGTAGACTTTTATTGTAGACTTTTATTGAGCACCTCCTTTGTACCATGCACTGTGCAATAGCCTAGGGATGGGAAACAAGAGCTAATGGTTTGGTGGGGGAGAGATATACGTGATGAAATAAAATAGAGTGTAATAAGCATTTACTGCCTGAATTAACTTTTAAGAATAACAGGAAGCACCCAACAAAGAGCCGAGGGAAAAGGCATGCCTTCCAGAAGTCACAGGCTTGTAACAGCTTGTAAGCACAGATGGGAAGGCCACAAGGAGTGGAATATGGGGGCCTGGGGGAGCCTTAGAGGTCAGTGGCTAAGAAGGAGGCTCTGAAGCCAGAATGGCCTGGTTTCATCTTGATTCTGCTCCTTTAATTTGCTGTACCTTGGTGTCACCTTTGTCAAACTGGGATAATAGCTGTGTCTCCCACCTCGGTAGACTGAGAATGAGAGCAGGTAATGCGCAGAACGTACTTAGTTGACCATCTGTTCGTAGTGAGCACTCAACAGCTTTCGCCTGGACGTGTTTGGGCTGGAGCATCAGTGCTCACGGCATGGGAAGGGAGACAGTCACAAAAGGACCCAAATGTGGCCACATTGTGATCAAATGGGAGACTCCTCTCCCCCACCACACACATGTTCTGCAGGGGAGCCAGCCCAGGGAGGCTCACAGCTAGGTTTGTTTCCTTTGTCCCAGCACCCGGTGGGGTCATGTAAAGAACCCGGTGCCTCACGGGCCATCACGTTTCCCTTTCCACCCTAGTAAAGTGCCGCCTAAACCTCTCTACACCCTTCACAGGGGCTCAGTGGTTACAGGAGGCGAAGAGAGTGGAGAACTCGGTGCGCAGCCTTCTCCAAGTCAGGACAGAGGACGGGTAACATGGTGGACAGAGTCATGTAAGAGAAAGAATTATCGGAATGGCTCATCGGAATTCTCTGTTCTATCTCTCTGTCTCCTTTTCCTGAGGGGTCTTGCAATTCCCGGTACATTCTTACTTTCTGCCCACCAGGGTACCAAAGCAGAAAAGAAGTCAAAGGAGAAAAAGAAGAAGACAAACAAGGAGGAGGAAGACAGAGAGGAGGACTGAGACCAATATTTACTGAGGGCTTTTGCCCTAAGCATCTTTTATGTATTAATCTCATTAAATTAGCAGGACAGTCTTGGGAGAACTTTCTATTATTATTCATATCTTACAAATGAGGAAACACTCTAAGCCCCAGGAAGATTAAACAATTTACCTGACTCCCATAGCTGGTAAGCGGCAAAGCTAGGATTCTATCACATCTCCTACATGAGAATACCCGTTTGTGTGCTCCAGCTTCCTGAAGGCCCTCAGCGTGAAGGCAACCAGGCGTGCCTCTCTCTTGAGCAGTTCCATGCTCCAAAATTCCCTTTCCTACTCCCTACCCAGACCTTGTCTAAAGAGCTGTTCTTGGGCCACTTGGGTGGCTCAGTTGATTAAGCATCTGCCTTCAGCTTGGGACATGGTCCCACAGTCCTGGGATCAAGTCCTGCATTGGGCTGCTTGCTCAGTGGGGAGCTTGCTTCTCCCTCGGCCTGCCACCCCCCCTTGTTTGCTCAGGCTCTCTCTCTCTCTCTCTCTCTCTGATAAATAAATAAATAAATAGTTATTTTTTTAAAAAAATAACAATTCTTACAAAATGGCTGAATTCAGCTAGACAACAAAACATGCAGTGTTTGTCTTTAAGCCAATTGGCATTAAGATAAAGAAGGGTTATAATTCTCTCCCAGCCATACACGTGTACACGCACACACACACACACACACCCTAACAGTTAATCCTCCTGAAAACATTTGACTTTTGAAATTATAGTTAATTTGAATTATTCCTGAACAAAAGATAAAGAAATCTAACTTTTCCTACAAACCTCTCTTCGTATTTATTTATTATTTATTGGCTGTCACTATGCTGCCTGGAGTTTAAGTGCTTATCTTCACTATCGTCAGACAACTAATATCAATGAGATTGGAACTTTTCTCCGTATAAAATATGCATAGTCATTCACAGGTGCAACGAAGTTCACATGTTACTTCTCCTGGGGATTGCTTTATAAACCTCAACTATATTATAAAATACAAAGGTATCTCCCTGGTTAAAAGAATTCAAGACATCGCTAAAACATGCACAACTGTTTTTCCTATTAGGACCAAACTGTCAGATTTATGTGACAGTAAAAACCCAAATTGGAAGGAATGAGAAAGAGAATAGATTCTCAAAAATTCACAAAATTCCAGAGAATAATTTTTACACTAGAACTTTGTGTTTGACCCCCCCAAATTTCTGCACATTACTTTTCCTACCAATAGTAATAGATGTGTATATTATAAAAGCATTTCAGATCCCTCCAAAGCTAAGCTATAAAAATAGAAAAAGGGGAATAAGTATTAAGAAGGATTATATGAAATAAACTTTACAAATGTCATTGTAATGCAATCAATTCAAAAGTCAATGTAGCATGGAGTTTCCTCAAAAAGTTAAAAATTGAGCTAGCCTATGACTCAGCAATCACAATACTGGGTATATAACCCAAAGATACAAATGTAGTCATCCAAAGGGACACCTACACCCAATGTTTATAGCAGCAATATTCACGATAGCCAAACTATGGGAAGAGCCCAGGTGTCTATCAACAGATGAATGGATAAAGAAGATGTGGTGTATATATATACAATGGAATACTATGCAGCCATCAAAAGAAAAGAAATCTTGCCATTTGCAACAACGTGGATGGAACTAGAGGGTATTATGTTAAGTGAAATAAGTCAGTCAGAGAAAGACAGTTACTGTATGATCTCACTGATATGAAGAATTTAAGAAACAAGACAGAGGATCATAGGGGAATGTAGGAAAAATGAAACAAGATGAAACCACAGAGGGAGACAAACCATAAGAGACTCTTAATCTCAGGGAAAAAACTGAGGGTTGCTGGAGGAGAGAGAGAAGGGGAATGGAGTGGCTGGGTGATGGACATTAGAAAGGGTTTGTGCTATGGTGAGTGCTGTGAATTGTGTAAGACTGATGAATCACAGACCTGTACCCCTGAAACAAACAACATCATAAGTCAATAATTTTAAAAAGGAGAAGAAAAAAATCAACCTGTAGACACCTTGACCTTCTAGCCTCCAGGACTGTGAGAAATAAATTTCTGTTGTTTAAGACCCTGCCCCAGAAAGGAAGCAAGATGGAGAGGAGTAGCAGACTGAAATATCACCAGGTCCCAGGAGTTCAGCTAGATAGTTATCAAACCATTCCAAACATCTACAAACTCAACAGTTTGAAGAGAAGAAGAGTAGCAATTCTAAGAACAGACCACTTTCCAGAAGGTAGGAGGTGGGAGAAGTGAATCCGAAGCAACGGGAAGATAGATTGTGGGGCAGGGGCTGGCTCCCAGCAAATGAGAAGTGGCAGAGCACAAAATTGGAACTTTTAGAAGTCTGCCCCATAGAGGGATGTCACTCCAGAGGTTTAGTGAGGGGTGGAATCCTCTCTGGATCAGTGTGGTTTCAGGACCTGTGAGGTCACAGAAAGACCGGGGGTGTCTGAGTGTGGCTGAGCTCCCAGGTATCTGCGTGGGGAGGCCAGCTGCAGTCGGTTCTCAGCTTGGGGTTACCTTAAACCATGATCCGTGGCAATCAGGCCACTGCTCTTCAAGCATGGACTCCACAAGTGGTAGATCTGGGGAGAGCCCCCACCTTCCTCCTCCAGGAGGAGTGGCAGGGGAGCACGCTGCAGGAATCTGGTGGGCTTGGAGACTCTAAATAAAGCCATGTGCCAGAGATAGAAACCCTCAATCACAGGCAGGGTGAGCGCAGAGTGCTGCCGGAGACCAGGGAGACCGGAGGGAGTGACTGCTTCTCTCTGAGGGCGCACTGAGGAGTGGGGTCCTGAGCTCTCCACTCCTATGGGTTGGAGATTTAGAAGCCATCTTCATTACCGTCCTCCAAAGCTGTACGGAAAGCGGTCAGGGAACCAAAGCTACCGAGAGCGAACCCGAGCAAATTACTTAGCCTGGCCCTTGGCAAGACCGGCGCAATTCCACGTGGGACAAAGACATTTGAGAATCACTGCAAGAAGCCCCTCACCCAGAAGATCAGCAAGAACATCCAGCCATGACCAAGTTCACTGATCAATGAGAACTGCAGAACTCCAGAGTTAGGGAAAAGCAACACAGAATTCATGGCTTTTTTCCCATGATTCTTTAATCTTTCAAAGTTAACTTTTTAAAATTTCATTTTTTCTTATTCTATTTTTTAAACTTTTCCTCTTTCCTATTTTAATGTTTTTTAAACTATTTTATCCATATGTTTTGAAAAAAAATCTTTTAAAGTTTTTTGTTGTTATAGTCATATTCTATCCCTTCATTATATATAACCTTATTTTGGTATACATAGAGATTTTTTTTAAAATTTTGAGATACAATTTCTTCTAACAGACAAAAATGTACCCTAAATCTAGCACGAGGCTTTGTTCTAGTCTCCAGCCTGATCACATTCTCTCCTCTTTTTTTTTTCTTTTTCCAACCAACTTCTTATTTTATCAATTCCTTTTTTAGAATCTTTTTTATTTTTCATCTTTACAGTCATATTCCATCCCTTCATCATGTTTACCCTTATTTTTGTATATAAGTTTTAATTTCTTTAAAATTTTGGGAGGTAGTTTCTTCTAAGAGACCAGAATACACCCAAAATCAAGTGAGTGGCTCTCTTCTATTCACCAGTCATATATATATTTTTTTCCATCCTTTCTCCTCCCCCAGTTTTGGGTCTCTTCTGATTTGATTAGTGTATATTTTTCTGGGGTCTTTGTCACCGTTTTAGCATTTTGTTCTCCCATTCATCTATTCTTTTTTTTAAGATTTTTTAAAAGATTTTATTTATTTATTTGGCAGACAAAGATCACAAGTAGGCAGAGAGGCAGGCAGCGAGAGAGAGAGGAGGAAGCAGCCTCCCTGCTAAGCAGAGAGCCCGATGCGGGGCTCAATCCCAGGACCCTGGGATCACAACCTGAGCTGAAGGCAGAGGCTTTAACCCACTGAGCCACCTAGGCACCCCTCATTCATCTATTCTATTTTTTTTTTAGATTTTATTTATTTGACAGACAGAGATCACAAGTAGGCAGAGAGGCAGGCAGAGAGAGAGGGGGAAGCAGGCTCCCCACTGAGCAGAGAGCCCAACGTGGGCCTTGATCCCAGGATCCTGGGATCACAACCTGAGCTGAAAGCAGAGGCCTTAACCCACTGAGCCACCCAGGTGCCCCATCTATTCTTATCTGGATAAAATGACAAGGCAGAAAAACTCACCACCAAAAAAAAAGAAAGAAAGAAAGAAAGAACAAGGAGTAGAACTGATAGCTAGGGACCTAATCAATACAGATGTTAGTAATATGTCAGGACTAGAGTTCAAAATGATGATTATCAAGGTGCTAGCTGGGCTTGAAAAAAGCATGGAAGATATTAAAGAGTCCCCTTCTGGAGAAATAAATCCCTTTCTGGAGAAATAAAAGAACTAAAATCTAACCAAGTTGAAATTAAAAAAGCTATTAATGAGGTGCAATAAAAAATGGAGGTGCTTCCTGCTAGGAAAAATGAGGCAGAAGAGAGAATTAGTGATATAGAAGACCAAATGATGGAGAATAAAGAAGCTGAGCAAAAGAGACAAACAATACTGGACCACAACAGGAGAATTCAAGAGATAAATAATACCATAAGATGAAACAATATTAGAATAATTGGGATCCCAGAAGAAGAAGAAAGAGAGAGCAGGGCAGAAGGTATACTGGAGGAAATTATAGCAAAGGATATTCCCAATATGGCAAAGAGAATAAGCACCAAAATCCACAAGGCACAGAGAACCCCCCTCAAAATCAATAAAAATAGGTCTACACCTTTTCATCTAATGGTAAAACTTACGACTCTTAGTGACAAAGAAAAAATCCTGAAAGCAGCTTGGGACAAGAAGTCTGTAACATATGATGGTAGAAATATTAGATTGGCAACAGACATATCCACAGAAACCTGGCAAGCCAGAAAGGACTGGCATGATATATTTAGAGCAATAAACGAGGAAACTATGCAGCCAAGAATACCATATCCAGCTAGGCTCTCACTGAAGATAGAAAGAGAGACAAAAAAGCTTCCAGGACAAAAAAAAAAAAAAAAAACCTAAAATAATTTGTAAACACCAAAGCAGTGCCACAGGAAATATTGAATGAGGTTCTCTAATCAAAGAGAAAGCCTAAAAGTAACAGACCAGAAAGGAAAAGAGACAATATATAGTAATAGTTGTCTTACAGACAATACAAAGGCACTAAATTCATATCTTTCAATAGTTACCCTGAATGTAAATGGGCTAAATGCCCCAATCAAAAGTCACATGGTATCAGAATGGATTAAAAAAAAAAAAGAACCATCGATATACTGTCTACAAGAAACTCATTTTAGACCCAAAGACACCAGCAGATTTAAAGTGAGGGGGTAAAATAATTTACCATGTTAATGGACATCAAAAGAAAGCTCAGGTGGCAATCCTTATATCAGATAAATTAGATTTTAAGCCCAAGACTATAATAAGAGATAGGAAGGACACTATATCATACTCAAAGTGTTGGTCCAACAAGAAGATCTAACAATTTTAAATATCTAACAATTTTTTTAAATGCCCCTAATTTGGGAGCAACCAGTTATATAAATTATATAAATTAATTAATAACAAAAGCAAAGAAACACATTGCCTTCACATTGACAATAACACAGTAAAATTAGGGGACTTTAACACCCCCCTCACTGAAATGGACAGATCATCTAAGCCAAAGATCAACAAGGAAATAAAGGCTTTAAATGACACCCTGAACCAGATGGACATCACAGATATAGTCAGAACATTCCATCCCAAAGCAACAGAAAACACATTCTTCTCTAGTCATGTAGAACAGTCTCCAGAATAGATCACATCCTGGGTCACAAATCAGGTCTCAACTGTAAAAAAGATTGGGATCATTCCCTGTGTATTTTCAGACCACAATGCTCTGAAATTAGAACTCAATCACAAGAGGAAATTTGGAAAGAATTCAAACACATGGAGACTAAAGAGCCTCCTACTAAAGAATGAATGGGTCAACCGGAAAATTAAAGAAGAATTGAAAAAAATTCATGGAAACAAATGAAAATGAAAACACAACTGTTCAAAATCTTTGGGACACAGCAAAGGCAGTCCCTGAGAGGAAAGTACCTAGCAATATAAGCCTTTCTCAAGAAACAAGAAAGGTCTCAAATATACAACCCAATTCTACACTTAAAGAACAGCAAATAAAACCTATACCCAGCAGGAGAAAAGAAATAATAAAGATCAGAGCAGAAATCAATGAAATAGAAACTAAAAGAACAGCAGAACAAATCAAAGAAGCTAGGGGCTAGTTCCTTGAAAGAATTAATAAGATTGATAACCCCCTGGCCAGGCTTATCAAGAAGAAAAGAGAAAGGGCCCAAATAAAGAAAATCATGAATGAAAGAAGAGAGATCACAACCAACACCAAAGAAATACAAACAATTATGAGCAACTATACACCAACCAATTTGACAATCTGGAAGAAATGGATGCATTCCTAGAGACTTATAAACTACCATAACTGAACCAGGAAGAAATAGAAAACCTGAACAGACCCATAACCAGTAAGGACATTGAAGCAGTCATCAATAATCTCCCAACAAACAAGTGCCCAGGGCCAGATGGCTTCCCAGGGGAATTCTACTATGCACTTAAAGAAGAATTAATTCCTATTCTCCTGAAACTGTTGCAAAAAATAGAAATGGAAGGAACACTTCCAAACTCTTTTGGTGAGGCAAGCATTACCTTGATCGCAAAACCAGACAAAGACCCCACCAAAAAGGAGAATTGTAGACCAATATCCTTGATGAACACAGATGTAAAAATTCTTACCAAAATACTAGCCAATAGGATCCAACAGTACATTAAAATGATGATTCACCACGACAAAGTGGGATTTATTACTGGGCTGGATGTTGGTTCAACATCTGAAAATCAATCAATGTGATACAATACATTAATAAAATACAAGAACCATATGATACTCTCAATAGATGCTGAAAAAGCATTTGACAAAGTACAGCATCCTTTCTTGATCAAAACTCTTCACGGTGTAGACATAGAAGTACATACCTCAATATTATGAAAGCCATCTATGAAAAACCCATAGCAAATATCACTCTCAATGGGGAAAAACTGAGAGCTTTTCCCCTAAGGTCAAGAACACGGCAGGGATGTCCACTATCACCACTGCTATTCAACGTAGTACTAGAAGTCCTAGCCTCAGAAATCAGACAACAAAAAGAAATAAAAGGCATCTGAATTGGCAAAGAAGAAGTCAGACTCTCACTCTCTGCAGATGATATGATACATTATGTGGAAAACCCAAAAGACTCCACTCCAAGACTGCTAGATCTCTTACAGGAATTCAGTAAAGTATCAAGATATAAAATCAATGCACAGAAATCAGTTGCATTTCTATACATCAAGAGCAAGACAGAAAAAAGAGAAATTAAGGAGTCAATCCTATTTACAATTGCACCCCAAACCACATGATACCTAGGAATAAACCTAACCAAAGAGGCAAAGAATCTGTCCTCAGAAAACTAGAAAGTACTCATGAAAGAAACTGAGGAAGACAAAAAGAAATGGAAAGAAGTTTCATGCTCATGGACTGGAAGAACAAATATTGTGAAAATGTCTATGTTACCTAAAGCAATCTACATTTAACACAATCCCTGTTAAAATACCATCAATTTTTTTTTCAAAGAAAGGGAACAAATAATCCTAAAATTTATATGGAACCAGAAAAGACCCTGAATAGCCAGAGGAATGTTGAAAAAGAAAACCAAAGTTGGTGGCATCACAATTCCAGACTTCAAGCTCTATTACAAAGCTGTCATCATGAAGACAATATGGTGCTTGCACAAAAACAGACACATAGATCAATGGAACAGAACAGAGAGCCCAGAAATGGACCCTCAACTCTATGGTCAACTAATCTACAACAAAGCAGGAAAGAATGTCCAATGGAAAAAAGACAGTCTCTTTAACAAATGGTGTTGGGAAAATTGGATAGCCCCATGCAGAAGAATGAAACTGGACCATTTCCTTATACCACACACAAAAATAGACCCCAAATGGATGAAAGACCTCAGTGTGAAACAGAAATCCATCAAAATCCTTGAGGAGAACATAGGCAGCAAACTCTTCGACCTCAGCTGCAGCAAATTTTTCCTAGAAACATCACCAAAGGCAAGGGAAGGAAGGGCAAAAATGAACTACTGGGACTTCATCAAGATCAAAAGCTTTTGCACAGCAAAGGAAACAGTTAACAAAATCAAAAGACAACTGACAGAATGGGAGAAGATATTTGCAAATGACATATCAGATAAAGGGCTAGTATCCATAATCTATAAAGAACTGATTAAACTCAACACTCAAAGAACAAATAACCCAATCAAGAAATGGGCAGAAGACATGAACAGATATTTCTGCAAAGGAGAATGGCCAATAGACACATGAAAAAGTGCTTCACATCACTTGGCATCAGGAAAATACAAATCAAAACCACAATGAGATATCACCTCACAACCAGTCAGAATGGCTAAAATTAACAAGTCAGGAAACTGAGAGACGTTGGCAAGGATGCGGAGAAAGGAGAACCCTCCTACACTGTTGGTGGGAATGCAACCTGGCACAGCCACTCTGGAAAACAGCATGGATGTTCCTCAAAAAGCTGAAAATAGACCTACCCTATGACCCAGCAATTGCACAACTGAGTATTTACCTTAAAGATACAAATGTGATCCAAAGGGCCACGTGCATTTGAATGTTTATAGCAGCAATGTCCACAATAGACAAACTATGGAAAGAACCTAGATGTCCGTCAACAGATGAATGGATAAAGAAGATAGATAGATAGATAGATATAATGGAATACTATGCAGTCATCAAAACCCCTGAAATCTTTCCATTTGCAATGACATGGATGAACTAGAGGGTATTATGCTGAGCAAAATAAGTCAATCAGAGAAAGACAATTAACATATGATCTCTCTGATATGAGGAATTTGAGAGGCAATGTGGGGAGTTTTGGGGGGTAGGGAAGGAAAAAATGAAACAAGATGGAATCGGGAGGGAGACAAATCATAAGTGACTCTTAATCTCATGAAACAAACTGAGGGTTGCTGGGGTGGGAGGTAGGGATAGGGTGGCTGGGTGATGGACATTGGGAGGGTATGTGCTATGGTGAGTGCTGTGAATTGTGTAAGCAGGATGATTCACAGACCGGTATCCCTGGGGCAAATAATACATTATATGTTAATTTTTTTAAAAACCCACCCCCAAAAGTCAATGTAATACAATATAATCACTCTATTTTGTGATTTACAACAAGGTCACTCTCTTAGGTCCACCAAACACATATCATTTGTTTTGTGGGCACTCTGTACACTGTAAGAAAAAAAGTCTCAGGCAGGCTTTCAAAACTGGTCTCTTAATTTCAAAATTGGGTTTTTTTTTTCCTTTCTAAATTTCATTTGACTCATCTAATGCATTATCTACACGGCTTCTCCTTTCTCACTTTTGTTGAAACAGCTTGAGTCACTATTTGGCTTAAAATTTACAAAAGAGACGCTGTCTGCTGACATCTCTCAACTTGAGTCATTGATGTTTTCATAGCCAGAGTTTCTGAAATAGAAATGCAACCTCAGCAACCTGAGTCAGAGATCTGTTCATAGCTCCATTTTCTTACAGAAACAGAAGGACATTTTAGGGGCTTTCCCCTAGCATTACACAAATATTTTTAAAGCATATACTATGTAAGACACGCTAGACTGAAATACAGGGTTGAGTGAGACGTCATACCCAACACCGAGGGGTTGGGTGTCTGCTTGAGAAACTGAAACACACGCATTTTATCGAACAGGTACTGTGTTAAGGCAACAAATGCTAATGAAAAACAGGTTCTGCTCCTTTGAGAAGCATGGTTGGAGGAGGAGGGAAGTAACCTAAATTTACAGGACAGTGTAGGAAATGTGAAAATGGAATCAGGCATCAAGGTGATCGGGGAGAGCAATGAGGATGGGGGTGGGGAGGGAGAGAGGTCAGTTGGAGGGCTGCGTGAGCTAAATCTTAAAGGATGAGATGGGAATGAGAAACAATGAATGAAACAAATAGAGTGATCAGGAATTAATCAGGTTTTTAAATAGGAGAGAAGTAAATTCAGAAAGTACAAACAGCACAGAAATGAGTCTTGAATGAAATAGCCAGGTATCTGAAAGACAAGAGTTCTAATAAAAGCCACTGAAAAGGTCTACTAGACCTGGAGCTTGCTGATGATGAACTTTCAAGGATCTCCAGAGATCCAGGGAACTCTAGACCCCACTGATCACAGCAGCAAGTTCAATAACACTCCCCCCATGTATTTCCCCTCCTTCCCCGTCTCACTCTCCCACTCAGAGAAATCACTCTCTAATAAATTACTTACAAACAAATCGTGGTTTCAAACTCTGCTTTCTGGGAAAACAACCCAAGACAAAATGATTCCTATTTAAACTGTAGTGTGAGCAAGTCTTAAGGTCAATACCAAATTTTACAAATACCTTAATACTTCCCATAATATTTCACTGGTAGGTAAGTCTTAGTCACATGCAGAGTAAAGACTATGGAATTCTGCATTATTTACTGACTAATGAACAGACTTGTATTTTGGAATTAGTTCTCAACCCACAAGCTGAGGACATGAAAAATCTGTTCATTAGACAGAACTATCTGTTGTGATGGGAATTTGTCCCAGTGGAATTTGAGCTATTATAAGCCTACATACATGATGCATAAGAAACATACACTGAAATACCTGTTTTAAGGAGGGAGAAATTATTTTTCTGAATGGTAGGAAAATAAAGATTCTTCTTAGGAACCAATTTTTCTTCATTTCAAACTATCAGTAGCCAAAAATAATCTCTGAGGCAAAGGGGATTCCCCAGAAGTCTACTGAACAAAACAAAAGCTTTGTCAAGGGAAATGTTGGGGGTGTTAGTGTGTGGAAATGATCCAGGAACTTTTTTTATTAGCAGAATTGGTTTCAGTCATTCAATAATGAGTGCTCTGCACAAACGGGATACCTTGCTAAGTACAGGAAAGAAACAAAACAGGCATCTTCTTCTTTCAACTGAGCATATATTTCTAGTGGGGACATAGACAGTAAGTCAAAAAATACAAACCGTAACTAAACATCATGGTAGGTGCTAGGAAGTATTTTAAGGAGAGAGAATAAGGAAAAAGAACAAATTTAGATTAGGGTCAGGAAAGAGCTCTCAGTGAGCCAGATGATGCTGAATCCTCAAAAGTGAGTAGGAAGGAGTTATTTAAATGAAAAGTAGGAGGACAAGAGGTCCAAAGAGAACACTCGTGTGCTGATTTCACCAGGGGGGAAAAGAGCTCATTTGATTCATGGAAGATTTTTTAAAAATTAATGAGTCAGAACATAATAAGAAAGGTCAAGAGGGGTACAAGGGGAAGCTGTAGGAGTGGGTGGAGACTAGATATGCAGCTCTTTGATGGTCATATTAAAATATTTGAAATTTATAATAAATGCAGAGAGGCTCAAGGAAACCATCTTGTGTAAAGTTAAGCCAAATGCAAGATAAATAAATAAAAAGCATCACTCACCTTCCTGGCAAAGAGTGGATCATATCATCTCTTCCTAAACAACAGCTGCCAGGGACTTTATTATTAAAACATCCAGTTTTGATGCTGGATATATTAATAAGAAACTCTGCCTCTCCAGATTTCACCCCATGTGATTTACCTTGATTTCATGGAACAGAGTTGTAAGACAGATCTGGGACAAGTCAGATCTGAACTGCAAGGGAGAACCCTCACTGGGAGTTTGTGGGTTGAGAACTAATCCCAAAATATAAGTTTGTTCTTTAGTCAGTAAATAATGAGCAATCCGAGTCCTTACTCTGTAGGTGACTAAGCCTTGTGAACTATTATGGGAAGAATCAAAGTATTTCTAAAATTTGGTATTCACCTTGAGACTTACTCACCCTATAGTGAAAATAGGAATCACTTCGTCTTGGGTTGTCTTCCCAGGAAGCAGACCTTGAAACCATGACGTCTGTAAGTAATTTATTAGGGAAGTGATCTCAAGAGAGAGTGGGAGAGTGGGATGGGGAAGGAGGGGAACCCAGTGTGTTTCGCTTCTAGGGCTCAGGTGGGGATAGATGGAGTCAGGGGAAGAGAGAGAGGAGGGTCTCTCAACCAGACACTAGGCTGTACGGGAGTTACCTTAAGTTTTTACATCGTCTTCACAACCACCTTATGAGCTAAGCGCACTCACTTCCACTTTACAGATGAAGGAAAGGCAAGTCAGATCAGGTCCCTGACTCTAAGGACACAGTTGGGATGGCACGCTTGACCACCAGCAGTGGAGAGGGGGAAAAACCTGTTCCCTTTCACGCAGAACTTTGCCTTGTTCCTCATAACGCCCTCCAAATGTCTGCCTGCGGCCAGCCATCCATATCTGCTGATTACTTGATGAAGTGACCAGATTGACGAGATTGTGGCCATTCTGCTGTCTTCAAATCGGGTCATTGGTGTCAAATAAACAATGAGCTCATTAAGAACCACTTGTGAAACAATTAGGCCGCGGGACTTTTCGCTTGGCACGCGTGAAAGCCGGGAGAGGGGATTGGGCTGCAGACTCTTGCAAGGGCCCCCAGGTCACCCAGGGCCACGGCAGCCGCGTCTGCACACTTGAAGGCACGTCCCGCGGGGCACGCGCGCGCCGACCTTGAGAAAACGAAGTTCCCACCCCCGCCCCTCGCCCCGCCCCCACCAAACCGGCTCTACAGCCCCGTTTCTTTCCGTTTGCCTTTGAAGAACACAGCCAATAAACCGCCGCTAGGGGTCCTCCAAGTAAAAATAATACGAGGAACAGTACTTGCGCGCTCTCCCTCCCTCTCCCCCCTATTCCGCCCGAGTTAAGGACACGCTTTGAGAACGAACTTCAGTTATCCGGGTTCTTGGACTCCCGGGCTCTTAGGGACAAGCCGTACTGAGTAGTGAAGCAGCAACACCCGACCTCTGTGACTCAAAGGGTGTTCTGTCAAGCAAGGGGCAGCGAAGCTGCTCGTTTTCCTTTTCCGTTAGGATTTGTCTCCTTGGGCTTCAGAAGACCAGGGAGGCCTGGGACGGGCGGCCGCTGCTGTCGCCGAACCGCCTGGCTCTCCGCGGGGGCAGGGCGCGGCGGGGGACAGAACCCCTGGGGGCCGCTGAGCTCCGGCACTCTCCGAGCGGCTGCGCCATCTCCACTGTACAGAACTGTGCTCTGGCGGGTTTCTAATGGCCAAACCTCTTAACATTTAAATGAGTGAATTGCAACAATTGCTTTTCCCTGAACAGAGCAGGTGCGATCGTCTCTGTTTTCTCTCTCGTTATTTCATGGGCATATAATAGAAAAGCACCATTTGGCCAAGTACGTCCCCCGTCCCGCGTTGGCAAAGTTACAAACACGGACTTCTCCCCCTTGCTCTCTGCAGGCTCCGCGTCCCCTCCTTGCCCGCCCGCGGGTCCTTTTCTCCTTCCCAGCGTGTTTTGCCACCCCCCCCCCACTTCGGTCTTTCCTCTTCCACTTTCTCTCCCTTTTGAACATTTTTACGCGCACACACTGCTTATCAGCTTCTACGCGCCCAACTTGAATATGCTTGCCCTGGCTTTACAGTCAGGAAGGGAGGGGGCACAAAAAAGTACAGAAGAGGAAGGGAGAAAAACAAGATTTATAAAACAGGTGTCTTGATCTGCACCTGCCCAAAACTTAAGATGGAAATTAGGCCACCAGGAGGGGAGCGGGGGAGGGGTGGGAGTGATGCAAGCCTAGTGGGCCGCTTCCCTTCAATTTTCCTGCCCCCAGTGCCGGACTCCTACTATATCATGTTGTAGGAATTTCTAATCTTACCATAGCCCGATGACTCATACCGACTGACTGGCTCGCTAGGCTTCTGCAAAACACCTGGGAAGATAAACCTGACCTAGAAAACAATCTCTGGCTCCAGGTTAGCCTTTCAAGGTAGGTAGGGGAATTTTCAGCCCTCATTTCCATTTTATTCACCTGATTCACAGACCTTAATCTTGACTTCAGACATAGTAATGTCTGAGAGTCCAAAAGGATTCCCAAATGAAGTGATGAACCAATGTGGACTGGGCTTGCTTCTGCCTGGGGAGGGAAACTGAAATGAGCCAAAGATGACCTTATTTGGGGCCAGAAAGTACCGACGTCTCTGTGGAAGGGCACCCTGTCTGCTTGCAGAAGCTTCTCTATGGCTCTTCAAAACATCCCTCCTCTGAAGCGCCTCAGGGTCCCGCCTTGCCTTTCAGGGACACATTGTCTTTATCTCCTTAAGCCTAACTAAGAGGGTCTGTAACTAAATGCTCTCTGAGTGCAAGCTGTAAGGTAAATGAAAAATGGGATCCACAGAGCCTAATTCAAAATTTAAATGTGAACTCAACCCAAAGAAACAGTCCTATACTAGCTCGCCTCTTCTCTTTGTTTGCGAATCAGAAGGGAAAAGGATTTAAGAAAATACTTTTCAGGAAACACACAGTGGAGTCCTGAATTTAGAAACTCTAGCCATAGAAGTAAGTCATAATCACCAATAAATCACTGGTCTGTATGACCCAGTAACTGTTTGTTCAGCTCTTGTTTCTAAGATAATATTTATCAAGTGCTTCAAACACCCCTGGCTCTGTGTTAGGGGCTCTACAAACATTAGTTAATTTAATACTTTCAACAACACTAAAAGGGGTATCTTGTTTTTTAATGGCAGTATAATGGACAAATAATATTGGGTAAGTTAAGGTATATGATGTGTTAATTTGACACAATTATAGATTGCAGTGGGATCACCACTATATATCATTATACTTGATAGGAAATATCAAGTTTAGGATAGGAAAACTGTTGCTCAGAGAGGTCTGAAACTTTTTAAAAAGTCAACAGCAATTTCCTCTGACATAATTTGACCCTGAGCATGCTGAGAGCCTGAGGGACCTGGATATTAGGAAAAACTGAAATAGAATTTAAGATGGAAAAAGAGACCGTTCATTAATTTTTGGACCTTCAAGAATGAAAATGCCTGATGTTTCTCATTATACAAAAGAGGGAAACATACATTCTGACCATCACCTGCTTTTGTCTTTCTCTCCTTTAGAAGATTACCCATACTCTTTCCCAGTAGATGCCATTCCTCATTCAAAATAGCCATGGGTACAGGGTACAGAGTACATGGGTACAGAGCTAGCTGGCAAAGGCTCAGAATTTGAAAAACACAAGTCAGAGGCTGGACTCTTATTCATTTGCCTGGCTGACCTGTCACTGTTGGCACTCCTCGTGCCCCTGCCATGGAGACTGAGTTTGAAGGGTAGAGGAACCATAACTTTTAGAAATCTGAGTGCTCCTCTGTGAATGAAAGGGAACAACAGTGAAATGCCAGCAGGATGGAGGAAAATTCACAGCTTCAGCCAACCTGCATTAGAAGCTTGTCTGTAGTCCTGTAGTCTAGCCCTGAAACATTTCCGGAAGACTTTTACTTCAGTGCTCCTAGGTGTGGTCCAAGAACTTCTGAGTGAAATAAGGACAAAAATTGAGAGTGTGTTGAAAACTTTGGTAGTACCACAGCTTCTAAGCAAAAGATTCCAGATGTCCAAAACTATCTGTCTGTCCTGGATTGGAAATAAAAACAAATAAAAACAAAAATCAAGACAAACGGTTTAAAAATCACTTATTCCTAATTCCATTAGGATCTTGGTTGTTGTTTCCCTGTCTCCCTTGTAAGACTTAAGTATCATTCAGCAAAACCCAAGTTGAATGCCTGCCTCTCCAAGTAGAACCTAAGTTACCCAAGGGTGGGATTTTGTTTTGTCCCCTGCTCCAACCCTGATTCCTAGAACGATGGCTGATGTTCAATGAATATTTGTTGATTGTAGAAATGCACTCATTTCCCAGTGGGAAATGTGCAAAAAGTCTTATCCAAGAGTTGCCCTTGTCCATTTAAAGATGACCCAGGTGATGACGGATCCTCTGCACCCAGGCTGCCTCCTTACCTTCCTCGCATCTCTACCCCTCACCCAGCCCAGACCTCCACCTCCCCAAGAGGAGAGACAGGAGGAATTGTTGACATTTATTTTCCCAGATTAGCTTCATGATCATTTGGGCATACTGTCCACACTGGTCCATTAAGATTCTGATTGACATTACACTAAGGATAGAAATTAATTTAAAAAGATACACATCTTTACACCATTGAGCCTTCTCACTCATGAACATGATATGTCTACTTATTTTCTTGCCTTTCTATAACTTATAGCAAATTTTGTGATTTTCACATTTACTGGTAATCAAATTTTAGGATGATTTATTTTGATAGTTGTGATCATGTATGGGGTCTTCCTAACATTTTATTTTCTAAATCTTGACATAAAGGAAGAAAGGAATAATTTTGTGAACGTTTATTTTGTGTCCATTCACTTTCAATAAATTTTTACCAATTCTAAGAATTTTTTATTTGATTGTCTTGGGTAAAATATCATAATATTAGTAACATATCATTTTATCTTGTGCCATGTCCTTCCTCTAGTTGTACCTCTTTTTCAGCTCTTTTTCTTACAGCATTCACAAGAGTGAATTCTTCTTAAATAAACTTTCGGTTGGGAAGACATGTAAGATATTCAAAGAACAAAATTATGAGAGTCTACATCTCAGCCTGGGATGCTGCCAATGCAGTACTTTGAGGAGATTTATTGCTCTTAAAGCTTATATTAGGGAAGAAGAAAAGAAAAAGAATAAATTAAGTCAATACTTGATAAATTTTGTCCTCTTTAAGTTATAAACCAAGAGGAAAAGAAAAATGAAGTAATAAAACAGAAGAATGAGAAAACGAATTGGTTAAAAATCATCCTGCATTACAAAGAGTTTAAGAAGCACTAGCCAACTATATTAAGGTCTTGGTCAGTATCTCTGGGTCTGCCTTATAAAGCCCAAGAATCATTAAACAAAAGCCAATTTGTAAAGAGACATTTTCCTTCAGTCAACAGACTACTTTCTAAAGTTTTTGAAGCCTATAGGTCTTGAAAATAAAACTAATTGATATCAGTAATAGTAATTTGTGAACTTAGATTCCAATGCTATATTTGAAGTGAAATACAAAAGTGTGATCTGCATTTGTTTTAAAGATGGCAGATTTATATGTTCAAGCACTCAGCCACAGTGTGCTAGGTCATTCTTGTTAAGAGTCAGAGCCAGGGGCGCCTGGGTGGCTCAGTGGGTTAAGCCTCTGCTCAGGTCATGATCTCAGTGTCCTGGGATGGAGTCCTGTATCTGTCTCTGCTCAGCAGGGAGTCTACTTCCCTCCCCTCTCTCTGCCTGCTTCTCTGATTGCTTGTGATCTCTGCCTGTCAAATAGATAAATAAAATCTTAAAAAAAAAAAAAAGTCAGAGCCATTTCCTGCCTGTCCTATAAAAAAGAAAGAACTGGTGGGGCATTTCTTCAACAATAGCTGTAGAAACCAGCTCCAGGAATTGCCCAGATGAAGAAGATTGACCCAGCCTTCTCGGAGATACAGAGGCTGTGGAAACAATCCTCACTGCTTTCCATCAGTGTGTAGCAAACCCTGACTAGAGGGGTGAGCAAATGTCATTTGTAAACTTGGCTGCCTCAGTCCTTTGTTCAGTAAAAATATCTCCCCAATGAATAATAAAATTTTAAGTTTCCCATCACGAAAGTCAGGGGTTAGAGGTTTTTTAAGATTTTATTTATTTATTTGACAGACAGAGATCACAAGTAGGCAGAGAGGCAGGCAGAGAGAGAGAGGGGGGATGCAGGCTCCCCGCTGAGCAGAGAGCCCGATGTGGGGCTCGATGTGGGGCTCGATCCCAGGACCCTGGGATCATGACCTGAGCCGAAGGCAGAGGCTTTAACCCACTGAGCCACCCATGCGAGGCACCCCAGGGGTTAGAGGTTTAATTCAGACCTCTGGGAAACCCTGAACATGAAAGCAAATATATTGAAATTATATTATATTATATTATTCAAATATATTGAATTAAATGTGTGTCTAGATTAAGAACACCCCAGGATCTTGTCAAAATGAAGCACAAATCTTTTCTGGAACTTTGGACATCGTCATCCAAGTCTCTACAGTATTCTGAAACAAATACAAGGAATAAGATGTTATCAAAAATGAGCAAAAATGTGTGAGAAAAATAAACAGTACTTCCAGGAATGAAAAGGCAATTGCCAAAATTAAAAACTCACTAGATTATTTAAATAGCAGGTAAGAATGAGCCAGAGAAAGAACCGGAAAGCTAGAAGCTAGGCCTGAGTAAATTATGCTTAATACTTCACAGAGAGAGCTGGAAAAAATACAGTAAGAGATGTGGAGGAGCAAATGAAAAAGGGCTAATAGTTGGCCAATTAGAGTTCCAGAAAGAGAAAATAGAGAAAATCTGATAGTGTTAGTTATGTATAACCATGTGAAAAATTATCCCAAACTTAACTTTTAAAAAGCCAACGGTTGCTTCTCATGGCTTCAGAAAGAGGTTTTGGTTTCAGTTTCAGAAGGAAGTTTCAGTTTCAGTGTCAGGAATCCCAAAGCTGCTCTTACCTGAGTTGCTCTGGCTCAGGGTCTCACAGGAGGCTGCAGTCCTGCTGTCAGCCAATGCCACAGTTACCTAGAGTTTCACTAGCTTAATTAGCCAGGATGATATAAAAGCTCTAAACTTGTATGTAGCTATCAACAAGGCCTCATAACATATAAAGCCAAAAAATTAATAAAATTGCCAGGAAAAGTTGACAAATCCACCATCAGTGGGGAAAATTTTAAAATACCTTCTATATGATGAATAGATAAAGTAAACCAATATAATCATGGGAATAAAGAATATTACATAATGGGCACAAATTAAGTCCTATATGATCAGAGAATACATATTCTTTTTAAGCATGCATGGAACATTGATGAAAACAGACCACATATCAGACCATAAAAAATGCTCAGTAAATTTCAGTCAGTATCATTCAAACCATGCTCTATTTCTTCAATGCAATTATATTTGGAATCAGTAAAAACAACTATTATAAGAAAACAGATTTGGAAAAAATCATAAACACACTTTATTAAACAGCTAAAAAATCTAAGGAAAAATCATAATGAAAATCAGAATAAAGCTAAGACTAGACCGCAAGTTTTATAAGGACAAGAGCCACATGTGTTTCTTTAATAACTTTACATTCTGAGTGTAACAAGGACCTCATCAGTAATTGCCAAATATATATCTGAATGGATATGAATTATGAAAGTTAAAAAAGTATTGGCGTGTTTTTACATTCTTGTAACTGCTTGCATTTTTCTGAGGTAGTTAAAAAAAAAAAGTCTCTAGATGTTGTTATATTGCAAGGTGTCCCTAGCTGAGTTGTTTAAAAAGTCCACTTATAGGCAGATTAGTTAGGTAATTTTTTCTTCTTTATTTTTCCTGAGATGTAATTAACAAGTAAAAATTATATATCAGTAGGGAGTACAACTTGACGTTTTAATATACATACACACTGTGAAATGATCACCACAATCAAGTAGTTAAAACATTAATCACAGGGGCACCTGTGTGGCTCAGATGGTTAGGTGTCTGCCTTTGGCTCAGCACATGATCTCCAGGTCCTGAGATGAAACCCCACATCAGGTTCCCTGCTCAGCTAGGAGTCTGCTTCTCCCTCTCCCTTTGCTTCTCCCCCTGCTTGTACTCTCCCTGTCTCTCTCTCTAAAAATAAATTAAATAAATAAAATATTCATCACACCATACATACCTTTTTAAAATTTGTGTTAAGAACACTTATGGGGGCACCTGAGTGGCTCAGTGGGTTAAAGACTCTGCCTTCAGCTCAGGTCATGATCCCAAGGTCCTGGGATCGAGCACCGCATCGGGCTTTCTGCTCAATGGGGAGCCTGCTTCCTCCTCTCTCTGTCTCTGCCTGCCTCTTTGCCTACTTGTCTGTCAAATAAATAAATAAAAATCTTAAAAAAAAAAGAACATGTATGATCTACCCCCCATAGCAAATCATAGGTATGAAAGTATACAATGAGATATAGTTAACTATAGTCACCATGCTGTACATTACATCTCCAGAACTTATTCATCTTGCATAACTGAAATTTTGTACTATTTCACCAAATTCTTTCCATTTTCCCTATCCTCCACTCCCTCAATTTCCTGGCAACCACCATTCTACTCAGTGTTTCTATGAGTTCATAGAAATAAAATATTTTATTTTACTTTTTAAAGATTTTATTCATTTATTTGACAGAGAGAGAGAGAGCACAAGCAGGCAGAGCAGCAGGCAGAGGGAGGAGCAGACTCCCTGCTGAGCAGAGAGCCCACCATGGGTCTTGATTCCAGGGTCTTGGGATCATGACCTGAGCTGAAGGTAGATGCTTAACCCACTGAACCACCCAGGTGCCCTGAGTTTAACTATTCTAGATTCTACATAGAAGTGAAATCATACAATATTTGTGTTTCTGTAGTTGGCCTATTTCACTTAGCATAATGTTCTCCAGATATATCCATACTATCACAAATGGCAAGATTTCCTTCTTTGTAAAGGCTGAATAATTTCCTATTGTATAATGCATGTAATTTTTGTAATTACCATAACAGGTTGAAGCAACTCTTTTCACGAAATCTGTTTTTAAAAAAAGAAAAATAAATGCAGTCATAAAAATAAAGGAAAAAATAAGGAACAATCTATTTCTACCTGGATACAACTATACATATAAAAATGCTTTTGTCTCAGAAAGTGAATCATATACCATAGCAAGTCAAATAGCATGGAAATATTATATTCCACCAAATCTCCACTCTATAGACAAATGAGGACCAGAGAGAATAACCATCTTTCCCAGGGTCCTTTCAGGAAAGGACTCATCTCCTGACTCCTCTAATTTGTAACTGTGCCATGTTTACATAATGTGTCTTCCACATGATTCCTGCTTTCATTTCATTTCATGACCTCCTCCTCCAACTACCTTTCATTCATTTCATGACCTCCTCCTCCAACTACCTTTCCCCAAGTGATTCCTGAAGAACCTCGCCTAAGAGTGTAGATAATATTTACAGTCATTTTCAGGAATTTCTTATTACATATGCCTAATTAAATTACTACAAAATTATGTATAGTCCTAAGTCCTAAGAAATTCTCAGCTAAATACTGCTATAAATTGTATTTTATCAAAAAATTATATTGCCCCGTGTTTATCTTCATAAATTCTATCATTTTTATCAGCTCCTGAGGAAACATTGGCACAAATATTTCTGAACCAACTACCTATGTGGTCAAGAGAGGAAATGGGACACCAGTACTGAGTAATGAGAATTTATTCTAACTGAAGATGTCTGAAATTAGCCAGAATGTGTTTTTTCCTTTGTGCTGTGTAATCCAAGTTTAAATTTTTTTAAGGGATAACAGGGATATCACTCGCAAAACAGAAAGGCTTATCTTTTGCAGTCTAAAGTATTCCAGTAAGTCATAAATCAACTGGTCATTTCTCCATTTAATGATTTACCACCTTATCAAAAGCATCTCCTTGTTAGCTTTTTATGAGGCTTATCATCTAGAGCCAGCCTCCAAAATTAGAGGCCAATAAATTATTAGCTACATGTCTAGATGTGCAACAGCTGACGGAGGAGTAATAAAAGATCCCTCCCTTCTTACTATTCAGCTGGGTAATTAGTCTGTATTCACAGGCACAGTGTTGTAAAGATCTAGAAACCATTCTGTTATTGAGTTCAATATAGGCAGCTGGGGGGAAAGCCTGGCGAAAGGGTTTTAGAGAAAGAAGCTCAGTAACATTTGACTATTTCTACTGGTCACATTTAGACATCTCAAACCTCTACCTCCCTCTGCCATCTGTCTGTGATAGAGGCAAATACTGATTATTTTGATTTATAATTATGAAAATTGTGGACTTTTTGAGTACACTGTCAGATTTTACTCATCTTGATTTGGCTTTTGAAAGTCCACATAATGCCAGCAAAAAGGCCACTTTTTTAAAAGCAAATCCTAGGGTGTCTGGTAGCTCAGTCAGTAAGCGTCTGTAAGGGTCCTGGGATCGAGCCCCACATGCTTCTCCCTCTCCTCTGCCTGCCGCTCCCCTTGCTTGTATGTGCACTCTATCTTTCTGTCAAATAAATAAATGAAAATCTTTTATTTCCTGGTGAATTTGAAAGCAAATTATCTAAATATATCTTAAGGGGGTAAAGATCTTTTTTTTTTCTTTTTCCTTTCCTTTTATTTATTTATTTATTGTCAGAGAGAGAAAGAGCGAGCAGAAACAGGGAGCATTAAGCAGAACGAGGAGAAGCGGCTCCCCACTGAGCAAGGAACCCAGTGAGGGACTCAATTCCAGGATCCCGGGATCATGACCTGAGCCGAAGGCAGATGTTTGAAGACTGAGCCAAGAGGGTGAAGATCTTTTATATTCCATTAGATAGTGAAAGTTTTCATGCACTTCAGAAGTATCCTTTCTAGCCCAATCTAGATATGTAATTATGTCTTGCCTTGGAAGATCACAGACTAGATAGGTAGATGGATGGATGGATGGATGAAAGGAAGGGAAAAAAGAAGGAAGAAAGCAGTGGGGGGAGAAGGAATTGAAGGAAGGAAAGAAGAATATATAGGTCACTAGGGACCTAGAACCTATCATCCAGGTTTGCAGTTCTAGAAATGTAGTATGCTTGATTTTCTCAGGATTGATGAGCCTCTTGGAAGTGGACTCAGTCCAACAATCCCATGTAAGAATATTTATGTTTATATTCACAGTAATTTTAAAATTTCACTAGAAGAAATCTCCCTGACCAAGATCTAAGACCCACTGCCTGCCTTCTTCTGGAAAGATGTATTCAGCAGAAAAGTTTGGTCAGTGGAGAAAGAATTTGAACCAAAGGAATTGATATGCTCTCGCAGAAGTCACTTGAAAGTATAGAAAAAAACAGAACTGAATAGCTAAAGTAAGCGAGCTGATGGCTGAGGCAGGGGATACACATAGCTGTACGTTCCAGAAGTCACCACACTCAAGATTCAGTCCAGAGATCTGAAAGGGCAGGAACTGGTAGTCACAGAAGACCAATCAAAGAGGGAATAATGCTTGTTAATGTAATTCATAATAAAGGAATGTATATGTCACACCTTCCACAAAATATTTCCTGCTTCTCACTTTTCCCACACTCTATTGTTACTAGACATGCTCATTGCTTTAGCCAAACATAAATAAATAAATAAATTGGAGTGAAACGTGTCATTTCCAGGCTGAAGATCCAAGAGGCAGGGTCTGATTTGCCACATCCCCTGCTATGGTTAGTATGGAGGCAGAGATGACCACATGGAACAAAGCCCTATGTCAACCTTTGCTGGGCATGTGTATGAGAAAGAAAGAAATAATTATTGGGCTAAGCCACTGAGACACTGGGGTTGTTTGTTCTGAAATATAACCCAACCTATCCTTCCTGTTGTGGTATATAGCCTGGAATTAAAAATTATTCTAAATTAAGGCACCACCTTCTTAGAGTCGAGGAACAATGACAATCTAATTAATACTTAGAAGTTGACTTGTTGTTTATATAATCAGAACAAAGGGAACTGAACAGTGCTGTGAGATACCTGGGAAAGCGTAATGAACTGCCACTCACTATAATTGAGCATACTCTCCAGTGATTGTGTTAGACCCACCTGCCAAACGCCATAGCTCATTTATTCATTTACTCATTCATTCATTCATTCATCCAACAATATGTATAGAGTGCTTACTCATGATGGATCCCGCGAATACAATAAGGAAAAGACTGAGACCATCCCAGTCCTTACAAACTGGTTCTTATTATCTTAGCCTCTTTACTCTCATTCTTCTTGATTCCACGAAGATCACGTACTTTACACAAACACATATTCTTTATTGGGACAGTTTAGGCTGCCACTTTCCTTAGTTATATTTTTGTTCTAAACATACACCATCAGTGCTTCTGAAACTATAATGTTTCTTTTCTAATCCATTCCAGACCACTGCTTTTGTAAAATGCTGTACAATAAAAACAAGTTACTAGAAAGACATTTCATGTGATTCAGTGTCAAAGCAATGGTGGTAAGCTATAAAAGTTTCTAAACGATTATTTGCAACTCTGTACTTCTCTCCTTCCAGGTAGACAAAAGTTCACAGACCAGCACTGGTCTGTGGACAATACTTTGAGCAGGACTCCTCTGGACAAGCAGGGAGAACCAATACAAACTAAGTTTTCTATTTGCTTTTGTAAAACCATCTGCCTCTTAGTCACCAAAGTGGTAAAGTTTTATATGTCGAGTAACCTCTTCAGGTTGGTTGGCCCCCAAGGCCCATTCAGCTAATTGCTTGTATGATTATTTAGTTAATATTATTTTAAACCAACTCACTTTTTTATATGGACCAATTTTTTTAATGTCTACTCCACACATGTAGAAAATCCATTTCACTTGCCATAAATAAGATGTAACTGAGCAAAGAAGTGGTTTAAATAAGTTGTTACTCAAGTCTAAGGAGAGAGTGGGTGGCTTGCTCTGAGAAGAGTTCAAATTTTACTAATGCAGAACTAAAACTTCCTGCTTGACCTAATCAGGAGACAGAGAGGAAATTAAAGAGAACTTTTGCTCATTATGTATTTCAGTGCTATGTAATGCCCAGGTATGTTCCATCTAAAAGCATTTTAAGGATCAAACCATAGTTTCTTTATTCTTCAGAAAACAGGGCAATATTTTAACTCATCCCATATGAGGGCCATCCAAGTTGTCCACCATGACTGTGTCTGTCTACAGCCGCCTGTCAGGTGGTCCTAATCACATGGGTAACTGCACACAGGTATCAGATGTCACCACTTCCCCTCCTGATCACTCTGTCTTACAGACCACTGATACTGTAGACCATAGGCCCATTGCAATTCTGAAAGTAATACTCTCCTCAGATCTAAACAGTCTTTATGAGCCTTTTTTTTTTTAAACAGACTCCACGTGCAATGTGGGGCTTGAACTCACAACCCAGAGATCAAGAGTCCCGTGCTCTACTGACTCAGCCAGCCAGGCGCCCCTGTGAGACTTACTGGACTCCAGTTGTAGCATCTGACACACCATAAGCACCCAACTAACTTGTATTTTCTTCCTTCTTCCAATAATAACCAGTTTCTTTTCCTGATGAGACGAGAAAAAAATTTTTTGAAGGCTGGAATTCCCCCCTCAGGCTCCCTTGTAGCTACAAGGAGGAAAAGTAATTCTTACACACTTATTTTTTACTGTTGTAGTTATTTAATTACAATCCATGATTTTTTTCAAGAGAACATTTTGCCTGGTGCATACACAAAAATATTTACAGAACCTACCAGAGGTTAGATATTATGATTAAATTAGATAATTCACAAAATAAAGATGGTTTAAAACAAAAAAAATCGTGACCCACAGTTATAATATTGGTCATATCCGATGGACCTCAGAGGCTTGGTGTGTTCTCTCAGTTTTCATGTATCCACAACTTTACCCAACTTTGAACATTACTCTGGCATTGGGGAGCAGAGAGTCTAAGGTCAGAAAAAGAGTCATTCCTCCGGTTGTGAAGTCTTTGTTATGTACTCCCAACTCCCTGGCTTCTGGGTACACATGCTGTGCATAGGAACAGTCTGAAAATTTAAATTTGTATGATATTCCCAGACGCGTGAGTATGAGCCAAATCTTACAACAATGGAGAGATCCTTCCACAGGCATTTCTTACCTAGTGTTGAACTTTATCAAAGAATTTTTTCCCCCAACTAACAGTTTCAAATAAATGCTAACCATACAGTGTCT